>NC_083725.1:52593014-52896044 GCF_028564815.1 Eubalaena glacialis | reverse complement strand
TAAGAGAATAAGTTTTCATTCTGTTAAAACACTACATTTCTGATAATTCTTTACAGCAGCAATAGGAAACTAACAAATCTAGATAACTTATAGATGGGTATGGACACGTGAGCAAGATACAACCAGGAAATGTTGATGAAATTAATGTATCTGACAATAGACCTAGACATAATTCTTCACCCTCTTTTGCTCTCTATCCACCAATTGGGAGCCAAGAATTTAGAGATAGACTCTACCTTGGAGCTGCAAGATGAGAGAAGCCTTCATCCTTAAATCAACCTGTGGAAGACCATCTGCTAATATCTCACTTTATTGAAATGATTTTTTCGAGTATCTTTACCATGAGACAAAATGTATCAAAAAAGGAGGGCGTATCTTATTCCTGTAGCCCTACTGGTTAACATTATGCATAGGTGCATAGGAAGCAGATACATTTAATCAAAATCAGCAATATTGATTTAAACTGAACTGAGGAAGTCAGAAATGTAAGATAACAAGAGCAGCCTGGGAAGCAGAGGGCAGAGTAGATAATGATTTTTCAAGGGCAAAGTTGAGAATAAAGTCAGGGTCAGGGGTTAACTCATAATGGATATGGGCCAGTGGCCTGTGGTCCATGGGCTCATTTAAATGTAGAGAGCCAGATCAGTCATCCACTACACAAATGATGACCATAGTAAAGTGGGATGAAAGGGAAGACATGAATCTGGGACCTCTATTCAAAGTTAGTAAAGGAAATTGCTAGTTTGAATATATCATTATTATCAATCTCTTGATCAGAAATCACTTAGCCTTCCCTAAGTTATTCATCTTTTCACACATGCTATTTCAGTGTTAGGATAAACAAGATCGTGAGATACTTTCTGCCCTGGTTCACATGGGAAAGCAATATAAAAAGGTTCACACTGGAATGAAACTGATTTTTTTTTTTACACCAATCAAATAAACCAAGACAATCATCAACTTAAAGAATTTTGTTGCTCCAAGTAGTGTCTGTGATTCATAGAGAACATTTACTTTTCCTGTTTTCAATCTAACTAAGGTCTGCATTATTTGAAGAGCAATCCAAAAAAATTTTTTAAACTAAATGCTTCTCTGATCTGGCACAAAGTTTTGCTTTTATCAGACAGTTCTCAGGCCTTATAATAGGCAATATCATTGTCATTGCAGTCCCAAGATACATCTCTTTCTCAGTGATGCATAAAAGGATTTTCCTCTTTTCAGATGATAATTAAATTAAAAGCAAAGTTGGGAAGAAGGCTTTGAACTGCTCTGGTGAGAAAGGTTACTGACTGATCAGCATCTGTTAGCACAGCTGTGTAGAGAAGAGACTTTCCAGCCTGATCGTCACAAGTGGGTTCTTCATATCAAGTGAGAAAGCAGTTGGTTTTTCTTCCTTTAAACACTTTGCTAGTGATGCTCAGGAGACAGCAAACATACAGGCATTTGGAGGGATTTGTAGAGACTTAGGTGAAACATCAAATTAAATTGTCAAGAAAACCCACAAGAGGAAAATGTCATAAAACCCAAGATGAGGAAGTGAGCTGTGGTGGTGGAGCTGACTTACATCCTTTCTGTTAAAAGTGTCATGTGTCACTTTGCTCATCTCCTTGATCTTTGTACCACCAGAGGGGAGGGAGTTGCATGCAGTGTTTATGTTTAATATTATTCCTATAAGTTGCATAGTCATATCATTGTTTTTTATTCAGTGATCTGATATCTTTTAATCTAAAACAAATATCCAAGTGGTAATGACCAAGAGATTTTAGCATTGCTTAAAGAAAAGGAAAATGTATGCACCAGAGGCAACAAGACATGGAATGCTGGTAACAGTCATTTCCAAAGAGATAACAATCTAAGTTTAACTAGTGGCAAGAAGTTTTGCCTGGGTACTTCTCATCCATAGCTGGGGAATTGGAAGACAGATTTTACTAAAGTTTCTTTAGAGGACGAGAATTTGCCCATTGTGCAATTTCATGTTCAAACTTGCTTCCAATCACTTCCATTAAATTCTAATAGAAAAAAAGAATGGACTGAACCTACTGCTGACTGGAAATTGATTTTTAAAAATAATTTTCAAGTATGGTATATCATATTGTCATTTGTTTCCTTTAATAAATGCAAATGACTCATCAACCCCACTGTAGAAAAAATAAAAATGAGGATTTGGTTTATCATAGAGTTTACTATACACTGTAGAAGTTTGATGGCTAGTAAAAATCGCAATATTATCATTCACTGAGTAATGTCTACATGCCCATGACTGAATCTGTTTATATTCCTGGAAAAAGAAAAGGCAGTGGGTTTTGGATGCCTCAGCAAATGTAGGAGTTTTAGTTGCTTTTCTAAGCACTTTACATACATTGTCTCATTTCATCCATACAACAATCCTTAGAGGCAATTAATATTATCATTATTCTATGTGATCTTTAAAGATTAAGTAAAGTATGAACTTCATGAATCTAACAATTTAATAGAAAACAACAAACAAACAAAAAAATGCCTTCTTTATGGTCTCCTAGTCTTCTCTGACAGATTTTTCTAACTTCAAATTAGGAGAAAAGACAACAGACTCAGCACTTTTCTTCCAGAGCTTCTTATGCCAAGCAGTCCAGGACTTCAGAAGTGAATTAATAAAAAATTAACTTTCATCAGTAACAAAAGGTGAACCTATTGCCTCCATCTCCGGCTACTTACAGTTTTGTAACTAGGAGAGGATTACTCAAGTGATACTTAAATGAAGAATTAAGCTAAAAGCTTCTCTTGATTAAAAATAATCTTATAATATCTGTTACTGTTGATTGTTCATGAAAGGGTCCTTGCAATATACTGAGAAGTTTTTTTGTTTTTCCAAACACAAGTGTAAAAGAAGAATCACATGAAGTGATATATTTACGGATGTACTTTTATTAATAAAAGAAGATCCCATGTAATTGGAACCCTCCAGGAAAAATCCACAGCTTACCTTATTCTGCCAATAATGTATCTGGGGTAAGCAGAATACCATTAATTGGGTCTGTCTTTTCTAGTTCTTGGCAGCCTCTAGAAGCACAGCCCAACACTTTCACTCCTTCAACTCACAAACATCACGAGAATAAATCAGAATCAAGGGTAAGTTATGAGACTTCCTAAGAAGCAGAGGCCTGACCTGTACTGGATGAATTCCAGGATTTCTATTGGGCATAGTCTTATTTAGTGATAAAGATCACAGGGCACAAGCTATTGTCTTTTTACCTTGGAGTTACTCCAGAAGTCAAAGCCACACATCTTCCTTTCCTTTTTTTTTTTTTTTTAACTTTATTTTTTAGAGCAGTTTTAGGTTTACAACAAAATTCACAGAGATTTCCCATATGTTCCCTGCCCTCACACATGCATCACCTTCCCCACATCAACATCACTCACCAAGATGGTACATTTTTTTTAATCAAAGATGAACTTACACTGACACATTATAATTTCCCGAAGTCTGTAGTTTACCTTAGGTTTTACTCTTGGTGTTGTACAGTCTACGAGTTTAGACAAATGTATAATGACATGTATCCACCATTATAATATCATGCACGGTATTTTCACTGGCATAAAAATGTCTGTGCTCTGCCTATTCATCTCTCAGTTTTGACACCAAAATACAATGTAATAATAGCTTCACTTTACACTTGGTCGTTGTTCTGTTCTGTTTCTAAATCCTAAAACAATCGATGATTTTAAGATACACTTTCAATTCAAAAACAAATTTTCAGGATCAACAAAATACTACACTAAATGCATACAGTAAATTTTGTTATTTCTTGTGGTTTGTCTGCTTTGTAAATTAATCAGACAATAATGAGATATAGCTAGGTGCCATTCCCTCTCTCTCTTTCTTTAATCAAGAATAGCTTTGTGCAGATTTGATGTTTGAAGAAAAGTCACTTGAGGGGCTATGCTTAGTTAAGGTTATGTAGGGTGAATAGACACAAAACCCAAGGAGAAGCTGGAGTGGAACTCTGAAGTTTAATGAAAGCTGCCCTGGCCCCCAACCCAAGGGCCCTTAGCTCTCAACACTGCAGAGAAACACTGACGTACTTAATGCCTCATCTCCCATAATGTAGCCATGGAGGTCTGCTAGAGAAGAGCTAGTGACCCAGACAAAGCTCTCTTCTGCAAAGGTCAAAGGAGAATGCATTAGGAGAGAAGAGTGGTACAGGCATGAAAAGTTCCTCATTTTTTCAGGGGAGAACTAGCACATAGCACAGATGTGACTGTGCACATGAGTCTAAACCATTCAAACAAATGCAACCCCAGAGCTTGACAAGCTGCCCTCTGGTACCAGGAAGGCTTCAAGTCAGGTGTGGACAGGCCTGTGATGGTCTCTGCTGGAGTGAACTTCAAAAATGACTCTGGCCACTATAACCAAAGCAACTGGATTAAAGTCTGCAACGATATTCCAATTATCATTCTCTATCTTGTAATCCTTTCTGCTCTATTTGTCAAGGAACAGGACCCTTGGACTGGTTAAGCCCCAGAAGTCCAGGAGGGGACGGATGTGGTGAGGCAAGGCATAAAACGTTTCACAATAAAAGCCCACTAATAAAGACAAATAAATATGCAGGAAATGAATTGAAAAATTAATTAGAAGATATGATTTCACTGGTGTATGTTTGCCTCACAAAATTTATGCATACAAAATAAGTATTTTCAATATAAAATCCTTGTGTAACAATTGGAAGACACATTGAACAATAATTATACAGAAAAAATTAAGTTAAAATTAATCTAGATGTGGTTCTACCAATATAAATAATACTGAAAAAGTCACAATCAGATAATCACATAACTAAATTCATACATCTATAAACAGTGGCAGCCAGAACCACTGTGAATTACACCCATATCTCAGCCTGGTGATCATAGCATTTCTTTATATATCAAAAATAATTAATAATAGTAAGTTACAAATAGTTCTAAGAATGCTACATTTTTTGTGTATGTCCAAAAATGTTAATGTGTATATAAGTATAAAATATAATGAAATGCATTTTCTTCAATAATCTCACATGAGGGGTACTGTGCCTGAGTCAGCATGTGGGTATTCAAAAACCCCCAGGTACTCATTCTATTAGCTAAATTCACATTCCATGTAGTCTCAAAATGTACTACTTGCCATTGAGATCAATCTTAACAGTTTAGCTAGTTCAAATTTTAGTAGTAACAACAATAATTTATGCGAAACTGATGCTAGACATAATTAGTTGCCTTATATTTTAACTCTAATCCTTATAGCAACCCTGAAAGGGAGGAAATATCAACATCATTTTTAGAAAATATAGTGTATTCATTCATTTACTAATTTATTGATCCTGTAAATATTTAATACTTTGTTATTTACAGACATTTCTCTGGATACTGAGAATTCAACATCAAACAAAAGAATTAAAGTCCCCAGTCTCATAAGCACATAAATATACAAAATAGAGGCAGGTAGTTATGATCAAATTAAGAACTACCACCAGAGTTACAGGATAGAAAGTCAGGATGGGGATAAGTTTTATTTTAACATTATGCTCATAGGAGGGCTCTCTGAGCCCTTAGTCATACCACAGATCTAAAATAAACATCTTGAGGAAAGAAATTCCAGGTAGAAGGAACAGCAAGGGCAAATGCTCTGAGATAGGAGTGAATTCAGTGAGTTCAAGAAAAACCCTCCAAAAAGTAGTCATAGAGGGAACTTACCTCAACATAATAAAGGCCATATATGACAAACCTGTAGCCAACATCGTCCTCAATGGTGAAAAACTGAAATCATTTCCACTAAGATCAGGAACAAGACAAGGTTGCCCACTCTCACCACTATTATTCAACATAGTTTTGGAAGTTTTAGCAACAGCAATCAGAGAAGAAAAAGAAATAAAAGGAATCCAAATCGGAAAAGAAGAAGTAAAGCTGTCACTGTTTGCAGATGACATGATACCATACATAGAGAATCCTAAAAATCCCACCAGAAAACTACTAGAGCTAATCAATGAATTTGGTAAAGTAGCAGGATACAAAATTAATACACAGAAATCTCTTGCATTCCTATACACTAATGATGAAAAATCTGAAAGTGAAATTAAGAAAACACTCCCATTTAGCACTGCAACAAAAAGAATAAAATATCTAGGAATAAACCTACCTAAGGAGACAAAAGACCTGTATGCAGAAAATTATAAGACACTGATGAAAGAAATTAAAGATGATACAAACAGATGGAGAGATATACCATGTTCTTGGACTGGAAGAATCAACATTGTGAAAATGACTCTACTACCCAAAGCAATCTACAGATTCAATGCAATCCCTATAAAACTACCACTGGCATTTTTCACAGAACTAGAACAAAAAATGTCACAATTTGTATGGAAACACAAAAAACCCCGAATACCAAAGCAATCTTGAGAAAGAAAAATAGAGCTGGAGGAATCAGGCTCCCTGACTTCAGACTATACTACAAAGCTACAGTAATCAAGACAGTATGGTACTGGCACAAAAACAGAAATATAGATCAATGGAACAGGATAGAAAGCCCAGAGATAAACCCACACACATATGGTCACCTTATCTTTGATAAAGGAGGCAAGAATATACAGTGGAGAAAAGACAAACTCTTCAATAAGTGGTGCTGGGAAAACTGGACAGCTATATGTAAAAGAATGAAATTAGAGCACTCCCTAACACCATACACAAAAATAAACTCAAAATGGATTAAAGACCTAAATGTAAGGCCAGACACTATCAAACTCTTAGAGGAAGACATAGGCAGGACACTCCATAAATCACAGCAAGATCCTTTTTGACCCACCTCCTAAAGAAATGGAAATAAAAACAAAAATAAACAAATGGGACCTAATGAAACTTAAAATCTTTTGCACAGCAAAGGAAACCATAAACAATACGAAAAGACAACCCTCAGAATGGGAGAAAATATTTGCAAATGAAGCAACTGACAAAGGATTAGTCTCCAAAATTTACAAGCAGCTCATGCAGCTCAATATCATAAAAACAAACAACCCAATCGAAAAATGGGCAGAAAACCTAAATAGACATTTCTCCAAAGAAGATATACAGATTGCCAACAAACACATGAAAGAATGCTCAACATCATTAATCATTAGAGAAATGCAAATCAAAACTACAATGAGATATCATCTCACACTTGTCAGAATGGCCATCATCAAAAAATCTTCAAACAATAAATTCTGGAGAGGGTGTGAAGAAAAGGGAACCCTCTTGCACTGTTGGTGGGAACGTAAATTGATACAGCCACTATGGAGAACAGTATCGAGGTTCCTTAAAAAACTAAAAATAGAACTATCATACGACCCAGCAATCCCACTACTGGGCATATATCCTGAGAAAACCATAATTCAAAAAGAGTCATGTACCACAACGTACATTGCAGCTCTATTTACAATAGCCAGGCCATGGAAGCAACCGAAGTGTCCATCAACAGATGAATGGATAAAGAGGATGTGGCACATATATACAATGGAATATTACTCAGCCATAAAAAGGAGTGAAACTGAGTTATTTGTAGTGAGGTGGATGGACCTAGAGTCTGTCATACAGAATGAAGTAAGTCAGAAAGAGAAAAACAAATGCCATATGCTAACACATATATATGGAATCTAAGAAAAAAAAAAAAAAGGTCATGAAGAACCTAGGGGCAAGACAGCAATAAAGATGCAGCCCTACTAGAGAAAGGACTTGGGGACACAGGGAGGGGGAAGTGTAAGCTGTGACAAAGTGAGAGAGTGGCATGGACATATATAGACTACCAAATGTAAAATAGATAGCTAGTGGGAAGCAACCGCATAGCACAGGGAGATCAGCTTGGTGCTTTGTGACCACCTAGAGGGGTGGGATAGGGAGGGTGGGAGGGAGGGAGATGCAAGAGGGCAGAGATATGGGGATTTATGTATATGTGTAGCTGATTCACTTTGTTATAAAGCAGAAACTAGCACACCATTGTAAAGCAATTATACTCCAATAAAGATGTTAATATATATATATATATGCTGACTTTCCACAATAAATAAATAAATAAATAAATAAAGCATCAAAAATGCTAGGTTGTTTGGAACATAGTGGTCATGGCAAAAAGTAGAAAGAGGAGAAGAAAGAAAACTAAGTCAGGGCCAGATAAGATAGGGTCTTAAAAGCAATCATAAGGAATATATAATTTTAATTTGAGCCAAGGAAGGCTTTCAGCTAAGGCATTATATAATCTATTTTGATTTTGAGGTTCACTCTGGCTATAGAGTGATAATGGAGATAAATTTTGTGTAGAATAAACTGTAAAGAATACATAAGTTAAAGCAGGGAGACCAAAGAGGAGGCTATGGCCCAGTGAAGAAAGATGATGCCTTTGACCAGAGTTTTTGGTCCTGGAGCTGATGAGAATAGGTAAAGTTCAGAATAGATTTTGAACGTGAATTTGTGGAACTGAGCTAAGGAAGTCAATCATGAGTGCTAATTTGGGGTCTTGAACAAATGTGTGAATTATGATAATATTCATGAATATGCATAAAACATAGCCAAAGGGAAGAAGGGAAATGAGAGTACCAATGATCAGAAAATTAAGCAACTTGCCGAAGATGACTAGATGCCTACTAGAGTTTAAATTTGGACCCAGCTTGGTCTGATCTTGTTCCAAAGCCTACCCTCTTTGCATTCACTATACTATAGAAAGTCCTGAAGGCATAAAAACTGCCCATGTGTTTCCTCTACAAAATAAGTGAAAATTCACTGCTGAGCTTAGTGGATTTCCAGGCTTTTGGTAAATCCACTGCACTATTTTTCAATATTATGAGAGTTCTTGGGAGAAAGCAGAAAGGAGATGTTGACAATGGACACAGATTAGATAGAATTGCAGTTAATTGCTAGGAAGATATTGACACTGATAAACATTGATGCTATTTATAGTTTAGATGCTGCAGGGAGCCTGGGAAATAATGTGCAAAAAACATTTTCGCTTATCTTACTTTCTTTGGATATATTCTCAAAATATACTTGCAATAGTTCCTTGAGGCTATTATAACAAACATTTTCTCACCCAGAAGCAGTAGGAGAAGTAGCAAAAGAATAAACTAACGCAATCAAAGCAACAGCTAAAAAATTGTGGTAGCTACAACCTGTGACTTAACTGTGTTACATAGGCTCCTGCTCTAAGGAGCTCATGCAAGCAGAGGAACTCCAAAATGCAGGTAAACAGGAAACATTTCCCCTGCTGCTCCTGAGAATGTTACTGTTAACAGAATAGACCTGGGTCAGTTCAAAACCTCCTGGAATTTATTCAGCATTCTTGGCACGAAGGCAATACTGACGGAACAGAAGTTACCTACTGGTATGGCAGCCTTTATCCATTATCCATGAAAGGTACCATCAGATGCCCTGAGACTTTAGAGAGAAGTAAAACCATATGTTCACCGCTTGCTAGGGTGACTGTAAAAAGCCATAGCCCTTGAGCCATACTGATGATGTTAGTTGGATAAAATGATGGCACCATAAGGTCTTTCTTTGTGAATTTTAATAAGTTAAATGTTCAGAAACATAAGGTTACGGCCTCACTAATCTATTTGTTTCCCAGAATCGCTGTCAAGTGGGAGAGGATGCACTTCTTGAACGCTAAGGTAACAGATGATTTTCATGGTCTTTATCCTGACATTTATTTGTTGGTAATAAGACAGTGTTTGAGCTAGGTGATGCTCCAGCTTCCCAGCAGATGGTAGAAATTTACAGAAGAATAAGCAGGGCTTTTTCAGCTGCTGGGTTTTTAAGTAAAAGGCTGTGTCTGTACAGGATTTTGGAGGTGGTCAGATCTATGTTCAAATCCGAGTTGTTCCTCTTACTAGGGGCAAGACCGTGGGCAAGTTGTCTAACCTCTCTGTATTTCTGTTTTATCATCAGAAACATGGGACTAATAACACCTCCATCTTATGGTTATAAGGATTAAATAATAATGTCATGAGGCACACATAGCACAGTGCTGAAAGTATAATAAGTACAAGGTAACTCTTCCCAGTCTGTCGCCTCTGTGACATTTTTCTGACTGTGCGGACTTAAACTTCTGTTAACAATAGAAAGTAAAGAAAAGCCGTGATGTATTTGTAAACCATTAAAACTTTAACTACATATTTTAAACAGTTTTTCTGACCCCATTTTGTTAAATGGTGCAAACATGATTTAAATCTCCTACAAATACTAGTCATCGACTTATAGGGACCTGGAAAAACACCTCAGTGGACCGTTTGATCTGACATGGAGCAAAGTGTCTGGGACTCTGCCCTGACCCTCAGTCTAAAAGGCAACATAAAGGATTATAAATAGCTGCTCCAGCTCCAGCTTCAGCTGCCAGTGGCCAAAAAGGAAAGGAAATGTCAGGGGAAACTCCTGGGAGCACAGAGGCAGTGGGGGCATGTCGTGGTGGAGCGATGCACTGAAATAGTCCATTAAAATATTCCCTGAAACAATCCAATGCCTGTTCATGCAAGCATCACTTATTGATCACTTGCTACGTATCAGGCACTGTAGAGAACGCTCACTAGGAAAGGCAGCACAGTTTAATGTAAAGACTGTAGGTGCCAGAGTCAGACACATCAGGACACATCGGGACTCTGTTCACAGGCATTTCGTTGGTGTGCACGGGGAAAGCTAAAAACTGAACTCGTCCCAACTCTATTAATTATGGATTGCTTATCTTATATACATAACTCATTCCTTTTTGTTTCTGGAAAGCATAGAAGTCCTGTACTCCTAAAAGCAGTGACAGAATCTCCTGCTTTGAGACTTTCTTACCTCTGGTGACACAGCAAGGGAGGATCCAACTTTTAACTCTGTAAACTATATGCGTGGAAGCAAAAACACAGACCTATTCCTATGCCTCCCATTGCCAAGTAAAAATATGAACCCTTATCATGGTATATAGAATTTGTCACCATTTGACTCCCATTAACCTGTGAAGTATTTTCTGTCGAATACCACTTCCCATCCTGAATATAACACCCTTAATACACAAAAATGTATGCAAACCTTTAGACAGTGGTGTGTAGTAGGTGAGAAGTAAATATCAGGTCCTTTTTCTTCTTTGCAGGTGCCCTCCCTGAGCTGAGCATGGGCTGGAATGATGAACAGAACCTACTTTGGTTGTAGATAGCCAAAAAAAGAAAAGAAAAAAAAAAGCACAGAGTCATGTTTTATATTCACTGCAAAGTCTTTGTGCCCTGCACTGTAGAGAGGAATTTCCCACATAATCTACCCCACTCCCTCCCTAATTATGAAAACCCAGACCTTTACAGAAAGGAGCTTTATATCAAACTTTTTTCAATCCCTTGGCTACATGACTAAGACCTGCTCACCCTCCTTCTCAATGAGTTGCTTGAAAGGTCTTGGCAAAATCACACAGCCTCCTCAGCTAAGTGGAACCAGCTCCTGAAAGAGTACTCCTTATAAATTGTCTTGTCCATATGTTTCTGGAGGATGTGCCATCTGGGATTAGAGTGCTCATATTTTATGAAGCAGAAAAGCAAAAAATATGTTCACAATTTAACAGTTCCATTTGATGGGAAACTGGAATTGAATGTATTTATAACAAACTTATATCATCTCAATATGTGAACCCACTGTACACCAGAAATCCTATTAGACACTCTTTGGAGTTGAAATGAACGAAGAGACATTGTGCTTGCCTTTAAAGAAGCAGAAAGTCCAAAGAGAGACAGAGAGTGAACCTGCCTCTGGTCAACCTGTCAGTAATATACAAAGTTATAAAAAAAATCCTAAAAGCAAATGTCATCATCCATGCCAGATCCAGGAGATTGGTCACAGCTGTTGGCATCCTTATATTGGGAAAGAATCTGAGGTTCAAAGAAATGAGGTGTCATTACGATACCTGCCATGAGCAGGCAAGAGTGGTGGCCCATGTGTCATGCCTTGTCTTCTTTGTCATAGGTGAAAGAAGCAATGACTATGCTTGACAGTTATTTGTAAGTGATGCTAACTTCACCCAGCTGCATTCATTTAACAGCATTTATTAAGAACCAACAAATGCTAAGTGATACATAGAGTAAAAAATGACCATAACCCAGTGCTTGCCCTCAATGTGCTTATCAGGTCCCCCTCCTCTAGCCCTCTTTGGCATCTTTACATGTACCTGTTGTGTGATTTCTCACATTATGTAATTTCCTAATTAGTTGGCCATATTACTTCAGTGTGTCCAAGCTACAGACCTCAGCCCATTATCATATCATTAAGCTGAGTTCAGTGGGTCATGACAAGGATTCTTCTGGCTATTATTAACAACAGAATAGAAAGTGGAATGGATGGAAAATATCAGAGTGCTTTACCCAGAAATGTATTATATTAATGTCTGTATGTACCTACACAAAAATATGTATGCATATGCTGGATTTAATTGTATTTTTAGAGTGGATTATAGTTTAGAAAATTTAAATGCCATCTCCTATTTATCTAAAAGTATTCAGGGACTTCCCTGGTGGTGCAGTGGTTAAGAATCTGCCTGCCAATGCAGGGCACAATGATTTGATCCCTGGTCTGGGAAGATCCCACAAGCTATGGAGCAACTAAGCCCATGTGCCACAACTACTGAGCCTGCGCTCTAGAGCCCACGAGCCACAACCACTGAAGCCCGCACGCCTAGAGCCCATGCTCCACAAAGAGAGAAGCCACTGCAATGAGAAGCCTGCGCACAACAATGAAGAGTAGCCCCTGCTCACCACAACTAGAGAAAGCCTGCGTGCAGCAAAGAAGACCCAACGCAGAGAGGGCAGGCAGCAGAAGCAAGAAGAACTACAATCCTGCAGCCTGTGGAACAAAAACCACATTCACAGAAAGATAGACAAGATGAAAATGCAGAGGGCTATGTACCAGATGAAGGAACAAGATAAAACCCCAGAAAAACAACTAAATGAAGTGGAGATAGGCAACCTTCCAGAAAAAGAATTCAGAATAATGATAATGAAGATGATCCAGGACCTCAGAAAAAGAATGGAGGCAAAGATCGAGAAGATGCAAGAAATATTTAACAAAGACCTAGAAGAATTAAAGAACAACAAAAAAAGAGATGAACAATACAATAAGTGAAATGAAAAATACACTAGAAGTAATCAATAGCAGAATAACTGAGGCAGAAGAACAGTTAAGTGACCTGGAAGACAGAATGGTGGAATTCACTGCTGCAGAACAGAATAAAGAAAAAAGAAGGAAAAGAAATGCAGTCAGCCTAAGAGACCTCTGGGACAACATTAAATACAACAACATTCACATTATAGGGGTCCCAGAAGGAGAAGAGAGAGAGAAGGACCCGAGAACATATTTGAAGAGATTATAGTCGAGAACTTCCTTAACATGGGAAAGGAAATAGCCACCCAAGCCCAGGAAGCGCAGAGAGTCCCATACAATATAAACCAAAGGAGAAACACTCTGAGACACATAGTAATCAAAATGGCAAAAATTAAAGACAAAGAAAAATTATTGAAAGCAGCAAGGGAAAAATGACAAATAACATTCAAGGGAACTCCCATAACATTAACAGCTGATTTCTCAGCAGAAACTCTACAAGCCAGAAGGGAGTGGCATGATATATTTAAAGTAATGAAAGTGAAGAACCTACAACCAATATTACTCTACCTGGCAAGGATCTCATTCAGATTCGATGGAGAAATCAAAAGCTTTACAGACAAGCAAAAGCTAAGAGAATTCAGCACCACCAAACCAGCTCTACAACAAATGCTAAAGGAACTTCTCTAAGTGGAAAACACAAGAGAAGAAAAGGACCTACAAAAACAAACCCAAAACAATTAAGAAAATAGGAACGTACATATCAATAATTACCATAAATGTGAATGGATTAAATGATCCAACCAAAAGACACAGGCTCTCTGAATGGATAGAAAAACAAGACCCATATATTTGCTGTCTACAACAGACCCACTTCAGACCTAGGGACACATACAGACTGAAAGTGGGGGGATGGAAAAAGATATTCCATGCAAATGGAAATCAAAAGAAAGCTGGAGTAGCAATACTCATATCAGATAAAATAGACTTTAAAATAAAGAATGTTACAAGAGACAAGGAAGTCACTACATAACGATCAAGGATTCAATCCAAGAAGAGGATATAACAATTATAAATAAATATGCACCCAACACAGGAACACCTCAATACATAAGGCAACTGCTAACAGCTATAAAAGAGGAAATCGACAGTAACACAATAATAGTGGGGGACTTTGGACAGATCATCCAAACAGAAAATTAATAAGGAAACACAGCTTTAAATGACACAATAGACCAGATAATTTTAATTGATATTTATAGCACCTTCCATCCAAAAACAGCAGATTACATTTTCTTCTCAAGTGCACATGGAACATTCTCCAGGATAGATCACATCTTGGGTCACAAATCAAGCCCCAGTAAATTTAAGAAAATTGAAATCATAGCAAGCATCTTTTCTGACAACAACGCTATGAGATTAGAAATCAATTACAGGGAAAAAAATGTAAAAAACACAAACACATGGAGGCTAAACAATACGTTACTAAATAACTAAGAGATCACTGAAGTAATCAAAGAGGAAATAAAAAAATACCTAGAGACAAATGGCAAGGAAAACACGATGATCCAAGACCTATGGGATGCAGCAAAAGCAGTTCTAAGAGGGAAGTTTAGAGCAATACAAGCCTACCTCAAGAAACAAGAAAAATCTCAAATAAACAATCTAACCTTACACCTAAAGGAATTAGAGAAAGAAGAACAAACAAAACCCAAAGTTAGCAGAAGGAAGGAAATCATAAAGGTCAGAGCAGAAATAAATGAAATAGAAACAAACAAACAAAAACAATAGAAAAGATCAATAAAACTAAAAGCTGGTTCTTTGAGAAGATAAACAAAATTGATAAACCATTAGCTAGACTGATCAAGAAAAAGAGGGAGAGGACTCAAATCATTAAAATTAGAAATGAAAAAGAAGTTACAACAGACACCGCAGAAATACAAATCATCCTAAGAGACTACTACAAGCAAATCTATGCCAATAAAATGAACAACCTGGAAGAAATGGACAAATTCTTAGAAAAGTATAACCTTCCAAGACTGAACCAGGAAGAAACAGAAAATATGAACAGACCAATCAGAAGTAATGAAATAGAAACTGTGATTAAAAATTTTCCAGCAAACAAAAGTCCAGGACCAGATGGCTTCACAGGTGAATTCTTTCAACCATTTAGAGAAGAGCTAACACCCATCCTTCTCAAACTCTTCCAAAATATTGCAGAGGAAGGAACACTCCCAAACTCATTCTATGTGGCCATTATCACCCTGATACAAAAACCAGACAAAAATACTACAAAAAAAGAAAATTACAGACCAATATCACTCATGAATATAGATGCAAAAATCCTCAACAAAATACTAGCAAATAGAATCCAACAACACATTAAAAGGATCATACACCATGATCAAGTGGGATTTATCCAAGGGATGCAAGGATTCTTCAATATACGCAAATCAATCAGTGTGATACACCATATTAACAAATTGAAGAAGAAAAACCATATGATCATCTCAATAGATGCTGAAAAAGCTTTTGACAAAATTCAACACCAATTTATGATAAAAACTCTCCAGAAAGTGGGCATTGAGGGAACTACCTCAACATAATAAAGGCCATATATGACAAACCCACAGCAAACATCATTCTCAATGGTGAAAAACTGAAATCATTTCCTCTAAGATCAGGAACAAGACAAGGATGTCCACTCTCACCACTATTATTCAACATAGTTTTGGAAGTCCTAGCCATGGCAGAGAAGAAAAAGAAATAAAAGGAATCCAAATTGGAAAAGAAGAAGTAAAACTGTCACTGTTTGCAGATGACATGATACTATACATAGAGAATCCTAAAGATGTCACCAGAAAACTACTAGAGCTAATCAATGAATCTGGTAAAGTTGCAGGATACAAAATTAATGCACAGAAATCTCTTGCATTCCTATACACTAATGATGAAAATTCTGAAAGAGAAATTACAGAAACACTCCCATTTACCATTGCAACAAAAAGAATAAAATACCTAGGAATAAACCTACCTAGGGAGACAAAAGACCTGTATGCAGAAAACTATAAGACACTGATGAAAGAAATTAAAGATGATACCAACAGATTGAGAGATATACCATGTTATTGCAGTGGAAGAATCAATATTGTGAAAATGACTATACTACCCAAAGCAATCTATAGATTCAATGCAATCCCTATCAAATTACCAATGGTATTTTTCAGAGAACTAGAACAAAAAATCTTAAAATTTGTATGGAGACACAAAAGACCCCTAATAGCAAAAGCAGTCTTGAGGGAAAAAAACGGAGCTGGAACAATCACACTCCCTGACTTCAGACTATACTACAAAGCTACATTAATCAAGACAATATGGTACTGGCACAAAAACATAAGTATAGATCAATGGAACAGGATAGAAAGCCCAGAGGTAAACCCAAGCACCTATGGTCAACTAGTCTATGACAAAGGAGGCAAGGATATACAATGGAGAAATTACAGTCTCTTCAATAAGTGGTGCTGGGAAAACTGGACAGCTAAATGTAAAAGAATAAAATTAGAACACTCCCTAACACCATACACAAAAATAAACTCAAAATGGATTAAAGACCTCAATGTAAGACTGGACACTATAAATCTCTTAGAGGAAAACATAGGAAGAGCACTGTTTGACGTAAATCACAGCAAGATCTTTTTTGATCCACCTCCTAGAGTAATGGAAATAAAAACAAAAAAAATAAATAAAAATAAAAAAGAAGACCCAATGCAGCCAAACATAAATAAATAAAATAAATAAAAAAATAAAAATAAAAGTATTCAAAAGAAGTGTATACAAAGTGCATTTCAAAATGGAAGGAATGTGGATTAAAGAAATAATAACACTAAACAAGTTATAGTATTTAGGATGTGATATTCTTTTATCTGACCTTAGAATCCATAGTCTCCATTAAAGAAAGAGAGAGTGACTTCAGCTCTTCTGTGAGGACAGATCTGCCTGCATTTCCTCACTACTAACTCCCACTCTATCCTGTGTATCACTCAGGATACCACTCCATCATATCACTCATCATAGTGTGCCCAGTTAATCAGTTTACTTATGTGTCTTCTCAGTAGACTGAGGGCACCTTGAGGATAGGGAACTTTTTATCCATTTCTGAATCCCCAGGATTTAGCTCAGAGACAGGTACTTTGTAGATACTCACTAAACATATACTGAAACACACAGACCTATGGGAGACTCCACAGGAAAAGGGATTTTGCCCTTCTGTCAGGCCAAAAGTGACACAGACAAAGTATAAGATGATAGACTGATTGACTGGCTTAGACCAGAATGATTAAGTGAACAACAGATCTACTAGCAGATTAGTAGATGTCGGCATGGAACACTTTATGAAAATATTAAATGCTTCTTGAGAGGTAACTTAGACTTGCTGCAGGTGTCTGGGCATAATTTTGAAGTGATATTCTATACTATGCCTAAGATAGTTTGTATTTATTGATGAATGTTGAATATCTTATTAAGAGAGAAATTCAAAACTTAACCTAAAAAATGTATTACAGGAATGTAAAAGTGAGGAGTTGGGGTGAAAATTAAATGGAGAGAAATAATCTCCCTTAAAGTACTTCGGAGAAAGTATTGGCATGATATAATGATGGACTACTCAAGAAACTTCACGTGTATATCCTTATAATAGATGTTTTACAGGTATCTCCAAAAAGCAGTCATCTTCTCAGGAGCGTGGTGACAGTGATATTACAGTCAGGGTTAGATTTATTGTGGTCAAACTGCCATTGGCTTTCTCTGATTATATAAGAATTACAGCCAACTTGGGCAGATGAAATTAAGATTCTGGAGACTGTGAAATCTGAATCTGACTGAAATCACCATACACATCTTAGGCCAGGATCTCATTTCAGCTAAATTCAAGTTCTAAGTCCAAGGCAGGTGAAAATCATAAGAAGTAAGACCCTGGAATACAATCCCGAGTAAAGTTCAAGGAATCAGTTCCCAGACTTCATCTAACACAGGGTGAAGTTTTATCAATACAAAAATAAACTTACTATTTGCTTTCTATTTTTGATAATTATATTTTCCTGTAAATTATATTAAAATGTGAGTGTTGTGTTACTGCTCTGTACCAGCATGTACTGTAATTTTATTATAAACTGTAGGTGAGGACGTGCAGGCAGCCTGGCTGGCATTATAGAAACATTTATTTATACACTATCTACCGTATGTCAACCATGATGCTTCATTTTTGTATGTGTTATTTTATTCAAACAAATATGCACCTTACAGATGGATTACAGAGAGATGAAGAAACTTGCCTAAGGTCACAAACATAGAAATCAGCAAAGCCAGCACTGGAAGTCAGATCTCTTCAAATCCAAAGTACAACCACGTTCCTTCCACTACACCTCACTGCTCCTCTAAAACACACCTTTCGACAGGCTACCATATGCCAGAGATGTTCTCATGTTATTTTATTGATATAACCAACTTCCATCAGTTTCTTATTAGTAACTCATTTTTGTAGATGGAAAAAGAGAAATGCAGAGAGAAGAAATGCCTCTTCTAAAATTATATCTGTTTTACTGTTTTACTGTTAAAAAGTAAAATAGATTTAGATACAGATCTCTCTGACTCCAAGAAGTGGAGTTTTAAACTGCCTTTAGCACTATGCTGAACAAATTCACTAATACAGGAAGAAAAATTTACTTAAAGCCTCATTCTTATTAAACCTGAGGCTATAGGACTTGGGCAAGTCCTTTGCCCTCTTTGAGTCTGTATTTCCCCCCCCCCCCCACTATCTAATTAGGCTGTTGTTACGACCATGTTAAAGAAAATATAAATCATTGGCTTAGAAAAGCGTGTATGAGACTGTATAAAGAGTTACTCCACTTTATCCCAACATTTAATGGTTCAAGACATAATTATTTTATTATCACTGAAGGCTTAATCTGTTTAGCATTACTTTGATATGAGATTTTGATAAGATGTATTAAAATATTCTCTGTTTATGTTAATCTCCTTTATAAAATCCCTTTGTTCAAGTTTTACTAATTCTTACTATTTAGAAGGGAACTCAGTCTATAGACTCACAATTTTTCTTTAAGAAATAGAATTTTCTTAGTATGTCAAATAATTGAAAACAAGTTGTTGATAAATTGAAGTCCAGCTTGGACTATTTTAATCAATTAGATATATTTATTGGTATTATTCTTATCTGGAAATAAGTAACTTATATGATCTTATTTTTAAAACATCATAAAATTATAAGTAAGATTTACTTTATTTTTGTTCCATATAAAACACTGAAATATATCTGTCTGGGAAAAATACTCCTGTGTTTCTCCTTTACTCACACACACAAAATATTTCTGATGCCAGATATGTGGGACTTTCTTCCCCCTACACCAAACAATTCTTTGTAACACCAGCTGTGTATCTTACAATTCAATTCAATTCTAACACTAATCAGAGTCAGTGCAGACCCCGCAGGTTAAGGGTTCAGTCCCATAATACTGCCCCCCCATTTCAGATAACAACTGAAATGAATAGGTCCCCAGGTTATCCACAACTTCTGTTTGACTCAGCTACAAAGAGGAGTTTCCCACGACCCCCCTCCTTGGATTCTATCATTTGCTAGATATAGCTCACAGAATTCAGGCAAGCACGTACTTACATTTACCAGTTTATTATATAATAAAGGATAGAATAAAGCATACAGATAGACAGCCAGATGAGGAGATACATAGGGAGAGATATGGAAGGATCCTGGGCACATGAACTCCTGTCCCTGTGGAGTTGGGGTGCACCTCTCTCCTGGCACATAGATATGTTCACCACCCAGGAAGCTCTCTGAATCCATACTTTAGTAATTTTTATGGAGGCAGCATCGTATAGGCATGATTGGTCATTAACTCAATCTCCAGTCCCTCTTCTCTTCCCAGAGGATGGAAAAATGTGGCTGAAAGTTCCAAGCTTCTAATCATGGCTTGGTCTTTCTGGTGACCAACTCCCATCCTGAAGCTATCCAGGAGCCCACCCAGAGTCACTTCATTAGAATAATAGACACTTCCATCACCCGGGAAATTCAAAGGGATTTAGGGACTCTGTGTCCAGAAACAATAACAAAGACCAAATATTGAAATAATAGATGCTATCAGTGCTCTTAGCACTTAGGAAATTACTAGAGGTTTAGGTGATCTACCAGGAACTGGGAGCAGGTCTATATTTATGTACTTTTTTTCTATTATTTCACAATGTTTGTTCTTTATATATGGTGCAAAGCTAGGCTTCAAAACAATTCAGGCCAATAATTGCAAATTATATATCAGTGGCCCCTGAATTAATGAGGTTTAGGTGTCTCTATTTGACAAATAAAATGGTTGAGGTAATATTACAAAGAAGTAATAATCATTGGATTATTACTTCCTTTATACCTAATAATTGCAATACATTTCTTACAAGGTTTTTATGATTGTATAACACAGATGCAAGTATATAAAAAAAAGGAATGCTCTTTTTTTTTTAATCCTTCAAATAGGCCCAAAGAAAACTGCTGTGTGAGCAGTAAGTAGTAAACCCACTTTTCTGACTGTTGGGTTGGAAGCTAGGGCCATGGATCTTCATTAAGGGAGCTGCCATGTCTCCCCACTCACAGTTGTTGCAAACATTCTCCTTCTGCCATGGGGCAGCCTCTCTCAGAAGACAGTGTGATACCTTGTGAGATGGAATAAGACTAGGCTTGCAGTGTTTTCCCAATTCTCAATGTAGAAAATTATCAAAAAATGTTTTTCAGGAGGCCACAGCTACAGAGTTAACTTCTCCTGAACTCCACCAGAACTAGCTTCAAATACATATATTCATAAGGTGACACTTCTTTGTCTATCATATTAAAAAAAAATACACAGTTGTCATAAACAAACCAAAATTGTTTCCTTTCCCAGCTCCCAAAATACTAACACTGAACCTCGTAACCTCTCTCCTATTACTGGGTGAGCTTTTCTATTTATGCAGAGGTATATGGAAAACCAAGTTTCCTAATAGTTCAAAGAGACATTTTGCTAATAAAAATAAAGGGTCTAAAGTAGTTTTCTCTACCTGTGTAAACAATTTTATAATAGACATCTTTTAAAATAAATATAATCCACTTATTAGAAAATTTACTTTTCATTTAGAATTTTCACAATCATCTCATTTGCTCTTCCCAAAAACCCTGTAAGAAAACAAGGCATGGATTATTACATTCATTTTACAGATAAGGAAACAGAGGTACAACAGAATAAAATAAGGAGTCAAGGTCTCAGAATCAGGAGGTGGTGAAGCCAGAACAACAACAGTACAAAACTGCCTTTAAGGTTCTAGATTCAGATTAGTGTCCACTTATGTTAAAAAAACAAGCAAAGAAAGAAAACCACTCATACTTCTGGAGTTGAGTGCTGTGGAAACAAGAAGAAAAAGAAAGAGGAAACAGAAAGATGCCTATGACAGGAAGCAGTATTATCCTAGTCTAGGGAAATGTCAGGCCTTTATTCAGTTCTCTTGAGTGTCTGTTTGGATAGGTAAGCCTATCCGATAGCCTGGTTCCTAGGGCAAAGAGAATATTGCTGCAGGATCCAACCATGGTAGCAGGGACATGAGACTCCTGTACAACAGGGAGATATGGGTTAAGACATTAAGGGCTGTGTGAAGGACGAGTCTGACGTCTATACTTATGATATATTCTAAGCCATGTGATCTCCCCCAAATCCTGCATTAATGAATGTAAATGAAGAGAATTGAGGAGAAATGGGCTGACACACTTATTCAGGGCTGCCTAAACTATTGGTGATAAGACTGCAATAACATTTTTCTTAAATTTGGAGGCTGGGATTGACCCTTTATAATAATATATGGGAAGCCATAAAACTTCTCCTTAGAAAAATGTACAAATGCATTTTAACAAACACTATTTCCTAGATTTCTGGTATGTTTATAGATTTCCTTATGTCAACTTAAAAATCTCCATGAAATCTGTAAACCTGAAACTAAGAACAACTGACCTACAATCTGATAATGAATTTAAGCGAGGACTTCAGCACTAGAAGACAGACATTTAGGCAGTCTGATGTTAAAAACAATCAACCAATTATTTTGATTTAATTAAAAATCAGTTCATTCTATAAGGGAAAAGAAATCTACTGGTCATCGGGCAAAAACAAAACAAGAACAAAAGACAATCAAGCATGTATTTAAATTTGTTCATGTTTCTAGCAGTAGTTTAATTCCTTTCTTTTCTTTCTTTCTTTCTTTCTTTCTTTCTTTCTTTCTTTCTTTCTTTCTTTCTTTCTTTCTTTCTTTCCTTTCTTTCTTTCTTTCTTTCTTTTCTCCTGCGTGGCTTGAGAGATCTCACTTCCCAGACCAGGGATGGAATCCAGGCTCCTTGCAGTGGAAGCATGGAGTCGTAACCACCAGACCACCAGGGAATTCCCTAGTTTAATCCCTTGTTCTCGTAGTTGGTCAGTTGCTCAGAAATGAAAAGAATACACACATATTTAACCCATTTTCTTCCCATATCACCAGTATACTCTGCACCTTGTACTATCTAAGACTGAATCAAAGACAGGACAGAGTACAGGAATACAGGGGATTCTGTGATGTCAAATGGTTCACAAGTAGGTCACCCAGGTTAAAGGTCCATCAGATTCCTCTCTTTGCCCTCACAACTAAAATTTTCCCCGTATTCAACCTCTCTGCATCTAGAGCAGTAGCAGCTGCTTCAGTGTGTACAAATAAGTGTAAACCAACCACATCTTGGCTCCAAGATCCCCCAAAGGTGGGCACTCTTAGGATCCTTCCTATGTCGATTGCTTCGACATGGCTGCAGGATATAACAGAATATGTCTTTGAAATTTGCATTTCTCTAATTAGTGAATTTGCACATTTGCTACCTCCATAGCAACCAGCTGCCACTTGTGTCTCCTGCATGTATGACACCTCAAAACACCACAGAGACTTCTCTCTGAATCCTCAATTAAAGTGCAAGATTACATCTTTGTTAGCCAGTCAGAAAAATATATACCTGTACTTATTTTGCTTTCCCTTACATAAACTTAGAATTGACCAATTTCCAAAGTGTGAAAGAAGAAAATATTAGAATTACTATTTCCTGATTCCTCCAGCCCAGGATGGGTGGAAGGACAGAGTCCAAAGTGCTCTGCTTATGATATATTCAATTAAAGGGAGAAATGAATGTAACCAGGAATAGCTTAAAATGAATTGTCAATAGAGACAATGTAGGTATTGCTGAAAAGTGTGATAAATACAAAGCATATGTTTTGCCTAAAACAGTATTATTTTGGCTCACTCTGATTTCTCCCCAAAAGGCAAGGAAATGTGATTATTCCACAAAAAAGTGAAAACTATCAAGAGATAACACCTACGTAGACCGTGACAAAGTGGTGAGTGATGATATATTCCTCATCCTTAATTCTCTTGGACTACAGCAAGACATTCAAATAAAGATCTGAGGTTCCTCTAAATAGTGCTAGATTCCATTTTACTCAGCTGAGTATTTGCCATTGGATACAAATGAGCAAGCATTGGGGAAAAAGTCCAATGGCTACGAAATTAAATCCAAATAAAGGAAACTATCATATGAAAACATCATCTCCTTTTCCCCCACTATGAACAACCAGTGACCCCGTGAATATTAACAGTGGCAAAGACCTAAGACATTATTTTGTACCTTATCTATTATAGTTCTCACATTATGGAGACAGAGTTTGAAAGAAATGAAGTGACTTGGAAAAAAACACACACTGTATAAGAAACAAACCTGACTTAAGCATCACCTAGCCTTCACTAAGCAAGTGTGAAATGTTTCTCACTTATCAAGTATTATGCGAGATGCTGATGATGTAGAAAAATAATATAGAATTTCTCCTTAAAGAGTCAGTCTAAAGGAGGAGCTAAACTCGTAAAAAAATCAACAAAAGCCTATGAGAGTCACACTGTTCATTTCCAATTTCTGATCCATTAAACAGATCAGAAAATTGAGGTTTTGAGATGTCACACAGCTAGTGAGTAGAACACTCAAATCTGGCTGACTTCAGACTCCATGTCCCTAACCTGTTCTTTTTAAGTGTAAGAGTTTTCTGATAAACATGTTTGAGTGTATTGTGTGTGTGTGTGTGTGTGTGTGTGTGTGTGTGTGAGGTGGGCAGTGGTGGGAGGAGATTACATGCAGTATGTGTATTTTCATTGTTTTTCTAATCCCACTCCAGCGAGCTGTCCAACAACCTCTATGAGAAAATAAATACCAGCGTTTGCCCACAAACACTGACCTTTGACCAGAAACATTTTGCAGAGGCACAAATAAAATTGTATTAGTCAATGCTCATTACCTTGAGCAGGATTGTATGTGCGTGTGTGTGACAAGTTTCTACTGATCCCACCTAGGCTACAAAGAGGCAGAGAACCCATCTGTCAAGAGCTTTCTAAAAACCTGCTCTGCTTCATCTCATCTAGCTCCTCACCCTAAGAACTAGAAACTTGACAGGAAAAAACAAGCAACCGTTACCTGCAGGGCCTGTCTTGTTAATGATGTTGGCTCTGTTCCATTCTGGGATGGTCAGAGCTATGGTGCAGTTTCAACTGATGTTGTAGAATGAATTCTGTTAGTGAGTAGAGAGATGTCATCTCTATGATCTCAGCAAGGTGGATAGATGGTAACAGGCTAAACAGAGGATGGGATCCATGACTGAATGGATGTTTACTAAGGAGAGTATTCATCCCTATAGAATAGTCAAATTTATATTTTGTAGTCAGAAGAATAGGAGGAGACTCCAAATTCAGCCAGAAGCTGAATTACATAGAAGAAGTAGTCAGACTGATGTGTTAACTGTCTATGATATTTTTCTCAGTAGGAAACCTGACTTCTTTTAGGAATGTTCCTTAGACAGAAGATCCACCAGTGTAATTTCACTTAATAGCAACAACTACAATAATAATGATAAATAAGACTTTTTAAAATTTATAAACACTAAATTACAAAAATTATCCATTTCAAACTTCACAGTGTGTGGTTTCCCTTATTCCCATTTCGTAGATTGAAAAAGGCACCAAAACAATTATTAGCTCAGTGACTCAGAGCTAATTAGTGACAGACTGAATCAACTTTAGGTCATTCTGGCTCCAAAGCCATGTTTTTCTGTTATGCATTTGTTTCCCAGGTTGCCAGAACAAAGTATCACAAACAGTATGGTTTAAAATAACAAAAATTTATTCTTTCACCGTTATAGAGGCTAAAAGTCAAGAAGTTGGCAGGGTTATGTTCTCTTTTATTTGTTCAGCAGTCTTCCTACTTCTTTTTCTGATCAATTCATCTATTTTTCTTAATACGTGCTATATCTCTCAAATTGACCTAATTTGCAAATTTTCCTTACTATTTACACCATTCTAAGAGAAAGTCAAACTGCTAATTAAGTTGGATCTAATACAAATTTCATGACACCCACCCAGACACCCTAACAAGGTGGGCTTAGGGTGTCTGGGTATATATTTATCAATTCTTTTTGTTGTTAGTCTTTGATCAATTTGCTCTCTGGCATCTCTCTATGAACATGATTTGATTTTTAGAGAATAGGAGTGCATAAATTGCCTCTATTGATTCGTACATAAAAAGATAAATAGGCATCTTTTGAACATTTTAAAATTAATTCCTGCCCTGTCTCTGGTCCACACAAATTATATTAGGTTTATTGCATTTAGTGGATAATTTGGATTTTAATATCAATATTTTAGAACTATGGGGTTAGATGGGAACTTAAGGTTATGTCTATATGTGACATCCAGACACAATAATTTCAAATTGGTCCTTGTTAGGGAATGACATTTATCCTAATCCTTTATTCCCCATTTTTTGTTTCTTAAAGGGGAAAGAATGATTTATCCATGCCTAGAAGGGAACAACATCAGGAAGACCTCCATCCCACTCTCCACCTCCATCTCTGACTTACTTCAACTAGTTAAATCAGTAGCTGGTGAGAGTAGTGAAGGGTTTGATTAATTAGCACTCTAAACCCTAACATACGGTGTCAAGGGATAGAAAATTTGGATAAATAGAAACCGACACTAAACAGGGTACAAGATATCAGCCTTCTAACCTAAAGTGCAGGTTTCCTAATAAAGGAGCGTTGGAGAACACTGTAGTCCCTTCCTCACTGAACTGAATGACTCCAAAGCAGTGCAGCTATAGAAGTGCAGCTTCCCCACTGCTGTCTGTGTCTACTGCAAGGTAGACAGGGGGTATGGATGGCCATCTATGGTAAACAAGAATAGTGAAAATGAACTCAATTGATCTGAATACAAATAAGTCCAAGACAGAAAGAGCAAGATCCAAAAAGCCAGGATATACTTTATCTCTGTTCTAATTTTATCAACAAGAAATATCATTCTTCCTTGGTAAAGAGGAGGAAATCAATGAGGGTAGAGAGACTGAGAGGTGTCTTCCAATACCTTTTCCTTCTCAGGGATGAAACAGGAACTCCTTACCTCTACCTGCTTCTTTGAAATAAAGTAGGTTAATCAGAAGGCCCTTTCCCTTCCTCAACAGCTGAACAGACTATTGGACAGGTACTGACCAAGTGTTTGGTCAATGGTATCTACCCCATTCTAGTGCCTAAAAGTCCAAGCAGCAGTTAACACCAGTAAACTAAGGAATTTTTCATGGTGCTTGCCTCTCTCTCTCTCTCTCATCCTTCAAAACCTTTCTGTGCTCCAGTAATTTTATCGGATATCAAGATACTATTTCTCTTGATCTCGCTGTACTTTCTATCTCACTTTATTTTTAGTTTCTCTCCTTGACACTCTCTCAGCTTCACACCTTTTATCTAGAGGACGCATCTCAGTTAATCCTCACCCTAGCCCTGTGGGACTTCTTCAGCCCAAATCCATGGTCTGAGATCCACTTTATTCAAGAAAGGAGAATGAGAAAATGTGTTTCATCTAGATTCAGATCCAAATTAACCTAATGTTTATTTAGATCTATCTATCTATCTATCTATATATCACAGACACTACATTTTCCCGACCTTACTTTGTTCAACAACCCTGTGAAAGGAAACTTTTACCTCAACAGCAGATTATAATAATTATTGAATGTTTCTCATATATCAATCATATTCTAATTGTTTTACTTCTTATCACATTAATCCTTACAATAAATCTATGAGTTCAGTGCTATTCTAATCATTATTTTAGTGATGGGGAAACTGAGGCACAAAAGGTTAAGAACTCTCTCAATATTATAAGCTAGAAATTGACAGAACTGGGATTTGGATCCAGGAAAGTTTATCAGGATGCGGAGGTTAAGGTTACGACAATGGAATTACTTGACCAACTTCACAATTAACAAAGCCTGGTACCAGAATTCAAGCCCAAGACTGTTGTTCATCAAGATCTCTTTTCTAATATACCTTAGTGTATGATAAATCAGGAATAAGGAAAGAAAATTGGATCATATGCTTTCACTTAGCAATATAAATACCTGAATAATAGATAAAAAATAACCTTGACTGACTATAAAGAATTCGAGATTGTATTCATCATTCACTCATTTATTCGATAGAGAGCTCAGTCTATTGTTAAATCACAATGGCCTCATCAGTGGCTCCTGCAAACACCCAGCAATTTTAAGCTTTCAGTACACCAAGGCACTTGGTATTCACATCTTAAAAGTTTTCTACTAAATTTTAAAGTCTTGATTTAGATGGTGGAGGCACAACACTGGGAGATTTTCAACATATAAAGTTACTAGAAGGAAAAACCAGAAGGTCTACTACTCAGTTCAATTCACTGGCTGACATAGACACCACAGAGGCCCACTGCTTGCCTGATAAAGGCTGTGAACTGTGAAATTAACCCCTTGATTTCCTGGGGTATTTAAAGGAGATTTCCCTCCAGCCCCTCAACAAACATAAATGCTCAGGTTTTCCTGCTGCATCTAGGAAAAAATCATCCTACCACTAGTAAGGGAATAGCAGTCAGAGAGTTCTTTAATCTTATAGCTCATGGTGCTTTGTTCCTCCTAAATACTCACTCACTCACTGCTTCCAGAGTAGAGCCAGAGAGGAAAAAATGGAGCAGATTTATTGTGTGTCTCTCATTTGGATCTTCCATACTGTGTCTTACATCAAAATCAGGAGTTGAGCAACTGCATTTCTTAACTGTATTTTCTCAATTAATTGATGCCAATGCCGTGTAAGAAATATATAAAAGCCTTGCTAAGATCAAGCTATAAAGTAAAATCTTACCTATATTGCCCATTTTGTTTATCAGTGAGTCTGGTTTCATCAGTATTTATGGCAGAGGGAGTGAAGACAATTAGCCTCTATCATTCATTCAATCACTCACACATTCATACCTTTAATCTTAAAACTACTACATAATTAGCAATTATTTTGAATGGTTCATCCTATGCACCATTCTGATCATAATACCCCACTGCTCATAATTTATTATTGGTTGCCATATGTTTAGGGCAGGAAGTCCCAAATCTTTTGCATGCTTTCAAGAACCTCCATAATTTGATGCCTAGATATGTTTCTGCCAAGAGCTTTGCCCATCACCTTATCCCATTTTGAAGTGCCTCTCTTTTCTAATCCCATGCCCAATGCAAGATTCAGGACTTCACCTGTTCACCATGGTTTCTTATAAGTAGTCATTATTTTTTTATATAGCAGGTTCTTATTAGTTATCTATTTTATACATATTAGTGTATATAAGTCAATCCCAATCTCCCATAAGTAGTCATTCTTCATCTCAAGTTATTTGAGAACCTCCATCAGATGAAAGGTCTTGGAAGACATTATATGTTTCTTCTTCATTTTTATATATTCCATTGCAGTTATAGTGTCATATCTCTAGTTTTGTTTGGTTTTGTTTTAAACAAATGGTTACTCATTGACCTACATTGAATCTAAATGTGTAGCTGGGTATGGGCATATAGAAGATGATTATTAGCTATTACTATTCATTGAATTGTAGAGGATGTAAAGAAAAATAAATCTCCTTTCCTTAAGGAAACCATCATCTACTTAGGGATAAGAGGGGTACATGGGAAACATGGAAGACTGAAAAACAATGCCAAATTGCCAGTGATGGAGAACTAAAGATGTGGTACAGACATTATATTTTACACAGGGCTCATAAAATCATATGAACAAGATGAGTTGGGGAAATGAAACTTATAGATGGAACTTGAGGCAAGCCTCAAAAGTTGAGTAAGATATGAAAGAGCAAAGACTGACACAAGGGTGTCTTAGGTGGCTGGAAAATCCAGAGGACATGAATTGTCAACTCATTTTCAACCAAGGAATGACAAATGACCACTACATTGAAGACTCAACATGAAAGTAAAACCATAGTTACCTCCCTCTCACTTTAGTCTGAAACTAGTCCATGATGACCATTAACATGATGCTCCATTGACTTTCATAAAATTCCGCTACTTCCTCTAATAATAATTTCTTCCTAGTCTTTACACACTCTTATTAAAAAGTCTACTTGTTCTCCCTTCTCAGAAGTCAGTTCTCATTACATCTGCATAGCAGTGGTAGGATATATAATATCATACCTCTGGCATCAGCTGATTGGAAAAAGGTTGGTGCCAAGTTAGGCCAACCTTCCTCTTTCTCATGGACACTTTAGGACTTTTTAACTGGGATTCCATGTAATGCTGGCTTAGGTATTACTATAGATCCACCAAAGGAGAGAAAGTAACTCTCCAGAAACAAGGAGAAAAATGAAGCAGGCATGCAAAGAGAAAGAGAGATGAGAAACCATGCAACCTCAGAAACACAGAGAAGGTAGCCCTTCTCATATCTGATTCCAGGAATATAGGAGGCCCTTTATTCTCTTGGAATCTGTGATATATCCCATGTATGCATCACCTTTTTTTCCCCCATTTTAGTGATTATTCCACCACACCAAAGCCTGTAACCCACACTTATCACCTTTTCATTATCTTTTAACCCTCTCAATTTCTTCTCATTTCTCTCTTAGCCCTGCTTAAATTGCAAGGTCAATCACTTAAAAATGAATTCCTTGTTTATTTTCTCATCTCCTTACCTCTAACTTTGAAATACTCCTTTTGTTGAAACCTCCACCTTAGTTAAATCCAATTTTCCAGCTATTCGATGTCTGATACCATGCAGCTAAAAGCAGCTAAAAAACCTCACAGTCACATTATCTGAATCTATTTTAATATAGTGACCTCTGATTTCAAGTGAGCCTTTAATACTGCCCAAAAATCTTACTACTTTTCCCTGGAGTATTTACTTTCACAACTTTACTATGATGATTTCATACTTTCTATCTCCTCAAACCTCCAATCCTTATTCTCCTAGCCTCTATCCTCGCTCTCAGATAACATTTCTTCTACAACCTGAAAAAGCAAGAACAATTAGAAAAGCACTTCCAGAAACTCCCACCTCCATATCTCACCCCGTGCACATGTTCTTTCTTCCTATCAACATAGATGATGTGTCTGTAATCCTCTGCATAAAGAGTAGATTTCTTTTGTGTAATATATCCCATATACTCCCCTACTCAGTATCGCAACTTTAATGTCATAAAAAGCAGTTTCCTTTTACATTTCTCTTTGTCTTATAGTCCAGATCCACTATATCAGCAACATCTGTCAGTTTACAAATCAAAATGTAAACAGAACGCCAGAGCTCACCATTTCCCCTTCTCTGAACTGCCATCATCTCTTGCCTGGAATACTGCAATAGCTTTCTAACTTGTCTCTTTGCTTGTACCTTTACCCTCTGAAGTTTATTCTCAGCCAACCTCAAGAATGATCATTTTGAAATTTAAGTCAGATTATGATAATATTTGCCTTAAGTTCCTGCATTAGTTCTCCACTATGCAAGTAGTAAAAGTTAGTGTCTTTCTATTGACTATAAGGTCTTATGTGACCCAGTCCTTGTCACTTTTTTGGCCTCATTTTTTACCATTCTCCTCCTTGACTTCCTAGACGCCAACCTCTCTAGTCCTCTTGTATTTCTGAAACATATCAGGCATTCATCTGTCTCAAGCTCCTAGAATTTGCTTTAATCTCTGCCTGAGAATTGCCTTCTCCTAGATATACACCTGGATCACCCCTTCACCTCCTACAGGTGTTTGGTCAAATGTCTTTTCTCAGAGACAACTTCCAGACAGTGTTTCCTGTCAAAATACTTCCTGAATTTGCAGTAGGTTGACCAACCATCCTCATTTGCTCCAGACTATCCTGAGTTCAGCATTCAAAGTCTTACATCTTAATAACTCCCTCAGTTCCAGGCAAACCAGGATAGTTGACCACCTTAATAGCAATCTCTCATTCATCCATCACCTATACTTTCCTTGTTCTATTTTTCTCCATAGTACATTTTACCACCTATGTACCAAATAATTTATTTGTTATGTTTATATGCCTCCTCCTCTCATTTCTTTTTCCACTGTAAACTCCAGAAGGGTAAGGATTTTAGTATGTTTTGTTTCCTTTTGTATTTCTTACTACTTAGAATAGTGCTTATAGGAGGCAATCCTTAAATAATTGTTGAACGAATAAACTAATAATTTAATAAAAGAACAAATAGTTCTCAGAATTCCCTGTGTTTGGTTAAGTTTGGCTAATTGGGTTTCTCTTCCTTGCAACCCAATGAACTGTAAGACTCTTCCAACTTCTTCTTTGGGGACAGACTAAATTGGTTCTTACATCTGTGCTATTGATGCCAAATTCCTCTGACCAGATTTCTGAATCAGCTTTGATTCAGTTCTCTATGGGGAGAGTTACCATCACACAACAAAGATCACATGGCAAGGGGTACATGAGCTTTACTGAAACACATGGAAAAAAAGGTGGGCAGGATGGTGGGGTTCTGGTCCAAGGTGGTGACATAGGAGACTGTAGAAATTACCTTCTCCTATGGATACACTGAATCTACAGCTCTACATGGGAACTTACAACTCCTAGCTTCACCCTGAGGAGTGAAGGGTTTGGACCCAATATCTAGCACCCCAACTTTTAAGTCTTCCACCAGAGGTATGGGCCTCCAAAATACCCAGCTCTGAAAGCAAGACGGACTTGCTTCCAAAAGACCCACCAGACTACAGCAAACAAGCAGTTCTGAATGGGATCTCAAGGTTTGGCCATGGTTATCCCCTGCGGACAGAGAATGTTGTCTGCCATTTCAGTAAACAAAGGATGTATTCACCAGAAATCTATCAGCTACTGCAGCCACCCCCAGACAGTGTACCCTGAGGAGAATTCATGACGGGGGAAAAACAGGATACTTTTCCTAGATATTTAAGATACATGTCAAAGGAATAATTTCAATAATCCCAGACTCCTGCATCTTCTTATACATAGAAAAGCACTAAAATCATTAACTTAATTGTCTGTTTTTTTGTGATTAGCAGTATCTTTTGATGTTCAACTACATGGGGTATTTTTGTTTGTTCATTTGTTTTGTTTTGTTTTTGCAAAACTCCTGTATATCCTGGCTCTTTCCTTACCTCTTTTGAACAGTTCCTCAGAGCTATCAGAGAGGCTGTATCGCAGCCTGTAGTCCTCAGTAAGACCACCGAATAAATCATAATTCTCAACTTTGAGGTTGCACAGATTTTTTTCAGTCCACATCCCCAAGGCTCTAAGCAGAGGCAGCAGACAGAAATGCCCAGCTCCCAGTCTTTCCCTGAAAGAGGTACATTTGCATGTCTTGAGCCTCCGCTTGAGGGTCATGCTTCTAACTGAAGACACGTCTAGGAACATACTGCAATCTTTTCCAGAGACTTAGAAGGCCTGCAGGTGTCATCTCTGCATTTTTATCTGACCAGCTCCAGGGTGCATATATCTGACACCCTGGTTGTTGCAGCTGCCACCCAGGGGACACACCCTTGATCACCTGCTGCTGGTGGCTAGTGGGGCTTCAGTTCTAGGTCTCGCATGATTATAGCAAACAAATGAATACTTCTTAACTAGCTCTCCTTCCAGTTCTCAGTGCAGAGGGAGCAGAAAGAAATGCCTATCTCCCAGTCTTTCTCTTAAAAAGGCCTATTTGCATATGTTAACAGGGGCTGTCTGAGGGTTGGCTTCTAATTAAACACACATCTCGGGACAGACTTCAGTCTATCCTGGACAGCAGGGAGGCTGGCAGTCACCATCTCCAAATTTCCCTCTTGCCCATTCTAGGTCACCAGTGTCTACCTGGAACAAGTTTATACACACATCTGGTGTCCCTGCTTTTTCAGCTGCTGGCCAGAAGATGCACCACTTGATCACCTGACTCTGTTGGCCAGGGGGCTTACATTCATGGGTCCCACAGGATTGTAGCAAAAAATGAAACCGTTATGTGACTATTCCCCCAGGGCTCAGCACAGAGGGAGAAGATGGAAACACCCAGATCCTAGTATTTCCCTGAAAGAGGTCTGCTTTAAAAGCTCCTCTCTGAAGAGCCGGCTTCCAATCAACCAGCATCTAGGTGCTGACTGAGATCTTCCTTTTGGGACACTGAGAGGTCTTGGCTCACCCTCAACTACTAGGAACCACTAAGAACAAAAAAGGTTGTCATGGAATCACAAGGGTTTAACAGACAACCAAGAGATAGGGCCAGGCTGGATGACCTTAATGAAATGGAGGTGAGTGATTTACCTGATAAAGAGTTCAAAATAATGGTCATAAAGATGCTTACCACAGTTAGGAGAACAATGTAGGAACAAAGTGAGAATTTCAACAAAAAGTGATCCAGCAATTTCACTTCTGGGTATACACCTGAAAGAAATGAATTTACTATCTTGAATAGATATCTGCACTCTTATGTTCATTCCAGCATTGTTTACAATGACCAAGACATGAAAACCATGTAAGTATCCACTGATGGATCAATTGATAAAAAAACTCTCTCTCCATATATATATTTCTGCTATTAAAAAAAAAAAAAAGAAATCCTGACAAATGCAACAACATGGATGGGCTTTGAGTGTGTTATGCTAAGTGAAATAAATCAGACAGTGAGAGACAAATACTATAAAATCTTACTTATACATGGAATCTTTTAAAAAAAAAAAAGTCATAGATACAGAGAACAGATTGGTGATTGCCAAAAGTGGGGGCGGGGAGTAGGCAAAATGGTTGAAAGTGATCAAAGGCTACAAACTTCCAGCTATGAGTTAAATAAGTCCTGGAGCTATAATGTAGAGCATGGTGACTATAGTTAACAATGCTCTAGATTACATTTGAAAGTTGCTAACAGGGTAGATCTTAAAAGTTCTCATCATAAGAAAAAAATGTTGTAAGTATGTGTGGTGATGAATAAACTTATTGTGGTTGTCATTTTACAACATGTACATAATCGACGTATCTGGGAGATACTGTGGGTTCCATTCCAGACCACCATAATGAAGCAAATATTGTAATAAAGCAAATTACACAAGTCTTTTGGTTTCTCAGTGCATATAAAAGTTATGTTTACACTATACTGTAGTCTATTAGGTGCACAATAGCATTAGGTCTAAATAAACAATGTGCATACTTTAATTTAAAAAATATTTTATTGCTAAGAAATGCTAACCGTCATCCGAGCCTTCAGCAAGTCGTAGTAGTAATGTCCATGTCAATGATCACTGATCACTGATCACCCTAAGAAATATAATAATATTGAAAAAGTTTGAAATGTTGTGAGGATTACCAAAATGTGACACAGAAACACTAAGTGAGCAAATGCTGTTGGAAAAATGATGCCAATAGACTTGTTCGATGCAGGGTTGCCACAAATCTTCAATTTGTAAAAAACATAACATCTGAAAATCGAAATAGGGAAAAGCATAATAAAATGAGGTATGCCTATATATCAAATCATTATGTTGTATACCTAAAACTAATATAATGTTATATGTCAATTATATTTCAATAAAATTGGAGGATAAAAAGTGGGGACTGAATTGTGTCCTCTCCAAATTCCTATACTGAAGCCTTAACTGCCAGTATCTCAAAATGCAACCATATTTAGAAATAGTGCCTATAACGAAGTAATTAATGTAAAATGAGGTCTCATGGGTGGGCCTTAATCCAATATGACTGGTGCCTTTTAAGAGGAGATTAGGACACAGACACTCACAGAGGGAAGACCATGTGTAGACATTAGAAGAAAATGGATCTAAAAACAGAGAGAGAACTTAGTAGAACCCAACCTGGTCAACACATTGATCTTGAACTTCTAGCCTCCAGAAATGTGAGAAAATAAATTTCTGTTGTTCAAGCTGCCCACTCCCTGGTACTTTGTTATGGCAACCCTAGCAAGCTAATACAGGGACTTAATTAGGAACAGTGGCCTGGAAGAGATTTAGATATACAGGTTCTAATAATAGAAAAATCAAAGGCTAAATCCTAAATCCTATTAGTGACATTTCCCACTTTGACACACAGAAGCCCCCCAAAACGGTCTGTGTGAATATAAATGTTCAAAGCATAGTTTGCCTAGTAGGACAAGAGATTTGACATCCGAAGAATTGGTTCAAGTCCTGTTTCCGTTTTCTCACTTCATGATTTTTAAGAGCCAATAATCTATTCTGAGCATCATTTCTTTTTCACCGATTAAATGTTAATAGTGAGATAACAGTACCAATTTTCAGGATTGTTGAGAATATCAGATATGATGCTCAAAAGTAAAGGACTTAATATTAGCATTGTAATTAATAATGACTACAATAATAATATTATATAAGTTTGTGTTCATTAATATTATTTATGAATTTATGAATGTTATTTTTATTATTAATTTCAGTATCATTTAAAATAAATTTCTATGGCAATGTTTGATTAATAACAGCACTGATGTTTTAATGAACAGTTTGTTTTGTTTGGATGCATCTAAATTAGTTGTATTCAGGTATTATCTCCAGCTCCTTACCCATTAATAATAGGAGAATGATTTAAATGTTTTATTTATACACCTAGTAAATTAACTGACCTGTAAGTCTGCAGCAATCTGAATTTTGAGAAAGAAACTCAACATCAGAGAATTCTAATAGGCCTATCTAACCAGTTCCGTTATAACTTGATGAAGGTCAATCAATTTGATGGCTGTAGGTTTAAACTTCTTTAATGGACTTAAACATACATTCTACCTTCCCCCCAAGTTTTTATATGGCTGTCCAGGTGCTATGGTACTTACTCTACAGATACAAAAACAGAAGACTCAAGAACAGAAAGGTTTAGTCATTTGTGTACCATAGTCCCACTGTCAGAATCGAAATCCCAGTTTTGTTCCCTTGCCAATAAAATAATTCTAAAAACTGTCTGCTTTCTTTTAAACTTTCTCTATATTTTTCTACTGACATTTTATTACATCATTTCCTTTTCTGTTTATCTCATCTTTCTTATATCACCCTAATAGATTCTAATATCTGCTCCTATTTCTAAACTCATACTAAGAGGATAAGAAGGAGAGGGCTTTAATAAAACACAAGGAAACAGAAGTGCAGAGTGTGCAGGGAAGATAAATTGATAACCTAGAATGTGCCAGATACTAAGTTATGCTGTTTACATGCACTGTGACATCCGTACTTCCAAAGAACCACTGGATACATGTCTCTTTCCTCTACTTGCCCCACTCCCCACTCCCAGAAAGTTTCACAGAAGTTAAAAAGTAGTAAGAGTTAGAACAGGGATTTCAATCAGGTCAAGGTGATTCCCGAGTCTATATTCTCTCTACACATGAAGTTGTCCCTCAAGTAAAATGTTACTGTGTTGCATCTACCCTAGTTTCTCGCATGTTCCCTTTGGTAGCATGGACCCCATAGGAACACCTTACTAAGATTTTAAGTCTTTCCAACTCACTGTTCTCTCAGAAGAGATTAGTTTTTCTGGGCTCCTTGGTGCTCCCTTCTTTCTAATCTCCCCTGCTGAGGTCTCTGAAGTTAGTCTCACACATCTGTGTTTCCACTAGTAAACTTCTTATCTCTTTTGATCTGTAGCATCAAATCCTCAGGGCAAGCTTTGAGGATCCAATCAACTATTCCCCACACACTATAAAATAATCATTTATACCAGTTTCTTTCTTCTCTTCTTATCTTTAACCAACTCGTTACTTTTAATTAAAAAAAACAAAAAACAAAAAAAAACTCAGCATCTTGTGTTACCTAATCATCTCTGTTATCTCTACATTCCAGTAGTTAATCCTTGAAGTAAAACCATCAATATTCACTTGAGCCCACATAAATCACTAGTTTGCAAAATATGAGGAAATATGAGGCTCTATTTTTAACTTTTTTTTCCTTTTTGGCCATGGGTTTCCATCATTGCCAAGATATTTTAAGTTGCTTTATATAATACCTTTACCCTAAATACAACCTATTATCTTCTTCTTCACTCATCATACCCAACAGAGGTTTGTTGTTTCTTTTTCTTTTTTAAACTGCAAAAGAGGGAAAAATACAATTGTCTAAACAACAATGACGTTTTGATTCTAGAGAGAAATTCACTTAGTGCATTCCAGTTTCAAAGGTATGTTAAGCAGCCTCTTGGCCTAAAGGAACTCAATGTCTGGTGTGGAAGACGAGTCACTACAGCAGAATATGGGGAGAAAACAAAATAAGTATCACAGACAATTTGCCATAGGAGCACATAGGGGAGATGAATAACTCAGCTCGATCATTTATAAGAGACTTCATAGAAATGATGCTTTAGTATCATCATGAAAGATAAATAAGAAGCAGAAAGGGAGTCAGAAAGTAAGTCATAAAAAGCTGACAAATTCATTTGGCCTATGACACAAGAGCTCTGTTGGGTGAGGAAAAGGACTAGGTTTGGGTTCAGTAAACCTGAGATAGAATCTCAGCTCCATTAATTGCTGTGCGACCTGTGAGAACTTTGACAAATTACTTACTCTCTAAGGCATGATTTCCTCATTTTAAAAAGAATAATAATCATTTCTACTTCATTGAGTTAATTTGAGGATTAATCAGGAAATATATACTAAATTCTCAATGTATAGTGATACTCATTCAAAGTCAGAGTCTTTTCCTGGCAACAAATGCAGTGAACAACTTCTCTGAAATAAAAGGAAAGACACCAGAAGTAAGAAATCATTCACTCTGAGTCTTCAATGGACTCGTACTGCAGCGTGATGGGCAGAGCAAGAATTTGGTAGTGACTATAAGACTGGAAATCTGGGCTCTCATTTGTTTGCTGAGTGACTCTGGGCAAGTTATTCATCCTCTCTAAATCCTCAGTTTCTCATCTATAAAGAGGCAACCCCAATAGAATTGTTATCAGTATTATTATTATTACGAGAGAATGCGTGTATGTAAAAGTCAAATGCAAAGAAATCCTTTCTATCTGCAAATATTCTCTGGCTATCTTTTCACCGCTTCACTTCATTTTCCCTATTGTGTGGTTGCAGGAATCAAACCTTCTTTAGTTCTTTGCCCAGCCTTGCTTAATACATTTAGATACACTCCAAGTAAAGGCTTGTTTGGCCCACCACATTCAAGCTTCACCCGCTTACTATTTATGTTTGATCCACTGTCCATTTGAACTAACAATCGATTTAGCACATATGCTACAATTAGATTGAGATATAATCAGCAGGGCAAGGACTCTGTACACATTTGTTGGGTTCTATAAATCAATATGCTAGTTCGGTATCCCAGATAAAAAGACTATACATGGTTTTTTCAGGACAAAATAAAAATATGGTCAGATGTGGTTTTTATTTGAATTTGCTCTCAGACTTCATCAATTGTTGCTTGGTCAAATTTGCTCAAAGCATGCCTGACTGTAAAAATAATACTCCACTAATTAATTATTTAAACAAGTGCAAGTCTTCCCTTAAGCCAAACTTTCCAATTATAGTATGGGAATAATGATACCATGAAGTCTTCAAGGCAGGGGTTATGTCATATATTTATGCTACCAAAACTAGCAGATAGATGAACATAGGTGTCACATAAAGAGGTAAAATAACATCTGTTGAATTAATTATATACATCTTGAGATTGCCCTGAGGAATGACTCATAAAAATAATATTATCTAATATTAATTAAAAGTATACAAAATGCTAGATATTATGTTAAGTACTTTACATATATTATCTCCAATCATTAATTTTTTGAGGTAGGTACTATTATTTTCATCATTTTATAGATGAAAAAACAGTTTTATAGTCTAGTGGCTTGTCCAAGGTCACATAGCAAGTGCCAGAGTCAAGACCCAAACCAAAAATCTGACAGGAAAGAAACAAATTTTCATCACAATGCTAGATGGGAAATGAAATAATAGAATTAAATGATTAATGCCCAAATTTAGAGCTCCATCCCATTAAGAGCTCCTCCCTTGAATTTCAGATTCACATAATTAGCCATACATCATTTCCACTTGCATATCTAAAAAGCATCTCAAAGTACTATGTCTCAAAATCAACATTTGCTATTCCACACATCCATACCAACTCTCCCTTCGGTGTATGGCATTCCACTCCCACCATGTTCAGGCACAAAATGTGCATTTGTTATTTTCCTCTCTCAGTCCATAACCAAGTTATCAGTATCCCCAAATGGCTGCATCTTCAAAATTTTTCCTAATTTGACTACTTCTCATCACCTCCACCACTGCTACCCTACTCCAAGCTATTTTTCACATGACCTACTGCGATAGTCTTCTAACTGCCCTTGACCCCTTCTGCCCTTGACCCCTATGTAGCTTACAATATATTATCCTATCAAATTAGAAACTGATCCTATCAAATTAGAAACTAACACCACCACTAAATCCATACTAATGGAATAACATGAAGCAGTAAAAGCGAGTAAAAATGATTTCATATACATTGAAATGAAGTAATCTCTAAGATATACTGTTAAGTGAGAAAGGCAAATTACAGAATATAATATAGTATTTTAAAAAGATGCCATGAATATGTATATGTGTTTCCTTATATCAGCAAAAGTAAACCCTGAGAGTATAAACAAGCAAAGAAAATGTTATCCAAAGGAATAGGAGGGATCAGCAATGGAAAAAAATTCCTCTCAGTATACCTTGTTATATAGTTTTGATTTCAGACAAATCTAACGGTAGCATGATTTCAAAAATAAAATTAAACTGAGACATAAAAAAGCAATCCTTAAAAGTGAGAGCAAATAAATGAATGAACCTAACTGTATATCAAGTTGGTGACATAACTACCTAAAAAATACTTTTTCTAGTCACTTCAAAACACAATATTTTGACTACGTAGGAAAAATTGAATATATTCAAAGGACAAATAGAGCTGGGAAGAAATCTTAAGCTTCACTCAGTAGTCTTATTTTGAGTAGTAATGTTAGCATTTCTATTTTGAAATTATTTCATACATTATAGAATTTTAAAAAAAGATCATTGTTTAATGTCATTTGGAACCAGTATTTCCCTGTTAAGAGAAAAGAGTTATAAGTATAGAATAAATAAATTTTAACTATTTTACATTTCATTTAGATATACAAGTATGAATTCTGATATTTTCCCTAAAATACTTATTTCCTTGTTCTAGCCATTGAGAATACCAAGAAACAATAATGAAACCAGAGCAATGAATACATCTACTGTTCTGATAGTGGTCTTCATCATTCCTCACTAAGAGAAAGTCAGTTTTTTGGTAGGATTGGCTAATTCCAGGATGAGACAGGAAAAATAGATGAGAAAGCGCATTTTACTGTGTCACAAAACAAACTTTCAAAAAAGAATGAGGTTGTGTCAGAAGGACAAGAGTACAGATCCTAACTAAAGGGTTTCTTATTGGACAAAACAGAGAATTTGAGCATCAAAAACAATAATTATTATAATAGATTGAAGCATACTGAGTATATAAAATGAATTCATATTGATATTCCAAAGAGAGAAAGATACAGGTAGAGAGGTAATAGACATTGCTGGTAAGTAGGAAACAAAGTCCTTTCTCTGAAAATGGCCATTCAAATAAAAGACTTCAACATATATATCACCTTTCCTGTGCAAACTGTATTTAGAGGGAACAATAGCACTTGGTACTTAGAGAAAATTCTTTTATACATAATTCCAGCTGATAAATATGGAAAGACTGACAGAATTAGAAAATTGTTATAAATTATATGATTCAGGCAAAAATCATCAATCGTTGATAAGATAAAATGTTGATGGAAGATTTTACAATGAAAGGTTAAGGCAGTCATGAACTCAAAACACAGATTAATCGTAGCCTAACTAGTAGTGGAGCAGCCTGACACTTTGTGCCTCGTGCTGTGGCGCAATCTGAAGTACACAGCCTCATTCTTTGGGGAAAAAAATCCAATCAAGAATTCTCAGCTAACCTCCAGTTTATAAAATTTTTTTAAATTATTTTTAAAAATTTAAAAAGGTAGAGAAAAAGGAGAAACATGTGACACCACAACAAAGCAAACAGAAAAATTCTTCCTATGAAACAATCTACAGTAAAAGTGACCACATGTATTCAAAAAATCAATGGGCATGGTGAAAATATGGTGGTGGTGGGAAAGAGAAACACTGCTTCCAATTAAAGGAGATTTAAGAGAAATAGTAATCAAATACAATGTGTATAATCAGTTTGAGGTCTTAGTCCAATATAGTAGCTGTAGGTGGCCATGTTTAAAGAAGAAATTTAAGTAAGGACTGAATAGTACATTTACAAGGAAACACTAATTTTGCTGAGTGGAATAATAACTTTTAGAGATACACATTCAGGAAGTAGAAGTGATATAATATGAGATCTGAGATTTGCATTTATCTCAGCAAAAAATAAATGCTTAAATAAAATAGCACCAAAAATAAGCTGGAGAGGTAAAATTGTGAGCATGGCAGTTTCTTAATAATTATTGACTGTAAGTGATGGTTATATGTATTCAATGCACTATTCTCTCCACTTTTGTGTGTGTTTGAATGTTTTCACATAAAATATATAACAAAAATAAAATAAAATATGTAATAAAGTTATAGATTATTAAATATTTGATCATATCTCCACTTGCTCAAAACACCCCAATGACTTCCTGTTAGGATAAAAAATGAACCTCAAGTTCTTACTTGGCCTTGTATGACCTGGACCCTGGCTTTATTCCCAAGGACATCTCCCACTCTCCTTTACTCTATCCCCTGCTCCAGGCACTCTAGTCTACTTGTTTGTCATCAAACACAGCCTAGTGTGGATCCATCTAGGGTCTTTTTCACACTTTTCTTTCTTAAATGTTCTTCCCCTAGTATATGTAGTACACTAGAGAAGAAGTTGAATGACAAACATTTAAATAAGCAAGTGAAATTGGTGGCAGATTTTGTTTTAACTAATAAGGTACACAGTATTTAAAAGGATATTCCCAGAAGACTCAGATTCACTTTGTTCCTTATTTATTTCTTTCTATCCTTCATTGTCTCTAATTCCCAAGGCTTTTGCAATCCTTATTTCTTTCTGTCCTTCGTTGTCTCTCAGCTCCAAGAGGTGATGCCTCTTCTTCTCTTTAAAAGCACTGAATCACTAATCAAATTTTTTTCTAAAAAAAATCACAAACATAGTTAGGAAGAAAAAAGGTATATTTGCCAGTGACATAAAAATAACTCTCATCCAATTGAACTAGGTTAACATCTTGAAAAATGGACATTGTCTATTCTTGGGTTTTTGGCATTCTAATAAAAAAGTATGATACACTTTTAAACATCTTTTTTTTTAACATCTTTATTGGAGTATAATTGCTTTACAATGTTGTGTTAGTTTCTGCTGTATAACAAAGTGAACCAGCTATACGTATACATATATCCCCATATCCCCTCCCTCTTGCGTCTCCCTCACCCCCTCCCTATCCCACACCTCTAGGTGGCCACAAAGGACAGAGCTGATCTCCTTGTGCTATGTAGCTGCTTCCCACTAGCTATCTATTTTATATTTGGTAGTGTATATATGTCAATGCTACTCTCTCACTTCCTTCCCAGCTTAAACTTCCCCTTCCCTGTGTCCTCAAGTCCATTCTCTACGTCTGCATCCTTGTTCCTGTCATGCCCCTAGGTTCTCCAGAACCGTTTTTTTTTTTTTTTTGATTCCATATATATGTGTTAGCATATGGTATTTGTTTTTCTCTTCCTGGCTTAACTTCACCCTGTATGACAGACACTAGGTTCATCCACCTCATTACAAATAATTCAATTTCATTTCTTTTTATAGCTGAGCAATATACTATTGTATATATATGCCACATCTTCTTTATCCATTCATCTGTCTATGGACACTTAGGTTGCTTCCATGTCCTGGCTATTGTAAATAGAGCTGTGATGAAAATTGTGGTACATGATACTTTTGAATTATGGTTTTCTCAGGGTATATGCCCAGTAGTGGGATTGCTGAGTCATATGGCAGTTTTATTTTTAGTTTTTTAAGGAACCTCCATACTGTTCTCCTTAGTGGCTGTATCAATTTATATTCCCACCAACAGTGCAAGATGGTTCCCTTTTCTCCACACCCTCTCCAGCATTTATTGTTGTAGATTTTTTGATGATGGACATTCTGACCGGTGTGATACCTCATTGTAATTTTGATTTGCATTTCTCTAATGATTAGTGATGTTGAGCATCCTTTCATGTGTTTGTTGGCAATCTGTATATCTTCTTTAGAGAAATGTCTATTTAGGTCTTCTGCCCATTTTTAAATTGGGTGGCTTTTTTTTTTAATATTGGGCTGCATGAGCTGCTTGTAATTTTGGAGACTAATCCTTTGTCAGTTGCTTCATTTGCAAATATTTTCTCCCATTCTGAGGGTTGTCTTTTCATCCTCTTTATGGTTTCCTTGGCTGTGCAAAAGCTTTTAGTTTCATTAGGTCCCATTTGTTTATTATTGATTTTATTTAGATTTCTCTAGGAGGTGGGTCAAAAAGGATCTTGCTGTGATTTATGTCATAGAATGTTCTGCCTATGTTTTCCTCTAAGAGTTTTATAATGTCGGGTTTTACATTGAGATCTTTAATCCATTTTTAGTTTATTTTTGTGTATGGTGTCAGGGAGTGTTATAATTTCATTCTTTTACATGTAGCTGTCCAGTTTTCCTAGCACCACTTATTGAAGAAGCTGTCTTTTCTCCATTGTATATTCTTGCCTCCTTTATCAAAAATAAGGTGACCATATGCGCCTGGGTTTATCTCTATTTTCTATCCTGTTCCATTGATCTATATTTCTGTTAAGGTGACAGTACCATACAGTCTTCATTACTGTAGCTTTGTAGTATAGTCTGAAGTCGGGGATCCTGATTCCTCCAATTCAGTTTTTATTTCTCAAGATTGCTTTGGCTATTCAGGGTCTTTTGTGTTTCCATACAAATTGTGACATTTTTTGTTCTAGTTCTGTGAAAAATGCCATTGGTAGTTTGATAGGGATTACATTGAATCTGTAGATTGCTGTGGGTACTATAGTCATTTTCACAATGTTGATTCTTCCAATCCAAGAACGTGGTACATCTCTCCATCTGTTTGTATCATCTTTAATTTCTTTCATCAGTGCCTTATAGTTTTCTGCAAACAGGTCTTTTTTCTCCCTAGGTAGGTTTATTCCTAGATATTTTATTCTTTTTGTTGCAATGGTAAATGGGAGTGTTTCCTTAATTTCACTTTCAGAATTTTCATCATTAGTGTATAGGAATGCAAGAGACTTCTGTGCATTAATTTTATATCCTGCCACTTTGCCAAATTCATTGATTAGCTCCCATAGTTTTCTGGTAGCATCTTTAGGATTTTCTATGTATAGTATCATGTCATCTGCAAACAGTGACAGCTTTACTTCCTCTTTTCCAATTTGGATTCCTTTTATTTCTTTTTCTTCACTGATTGCTGTGGCTAAAACTTCCAAAACTATGTTGAATAATAGTGGTGAGAGTGGGCATGCTTCTCTTGCTCCTGATTTTAGAGGAAATGGTTTCTGTTTTTCACCATTGAGAATAATGTTGGCTGTAGGTTGTCCTATATGTCCTTTATTATGCTGAGGTAAGTTCCCTCTATGCCTACTTTCTGGACTGTTTTTATCATAAATCGGTGTTGAATTTTGTCAAAAGCTTTTTCATAGGATATGATCCTATGTTTTTTTATTTTTCAGGTTGTTAATGTGGTGTATCACATTGATTTGCGTATATTGAAGAATACTTGCATTCCTGGGATAAACCCCACTTGATCATGTTGTATGATCCTTTTAATGTGTTGTTGGATTCTATTTGCTACTATTTTGTTGAGGATTGTTGCATCTATGTTCATCTGTGATATCATTCTGTAGTTATCTTTTTTTGTTTCATTTTTGTCTGGTTTTGGTGTCAGGGTGCCAGTAGAATGAGTTTGGGAGTGTTTCTCCCTCAGCTATACTTTGGAACAGCTTGAGAAGGATAGGTGTTAGCTCTTCTCTAAATGTTTGTTAGAATTCGCCTATGAAACCATCTGGTCCTGGGCTTTTGTTTGATGGAAGATTTTTAATCACAGTTTCAATGTCAGTGCTTATGATTGGTCTGTTTATATTTTCTATTTCTTCCTGGCTCAGTTTCAGAAGGTTGTGTTTTTCTAAGAATTTGTCCATTTCTTCCAGGTTGTCCATTTTATTGGCATATAGTTGCTTGTAGTAATCTCACATGATCCTTTGTATTTCTGCAGTGTCAGTTGTTACTTCTTTTTCATTTCAAATTCTGTTGATTTGAGTCTTCTCCTTTTTTTTCTTGATGAGCCTGGCTAATGGTTTATCAATTTTTTTATCTTCTCAAAGAACCAGCTTTTAGTTTTATTGATCTTTTTTATCATTACCTTCATTTCTTTTTCATTTATTTCTGATCTGAACTTTATGATTTCTTTTCTTCTGATAACTTTGGGGTTTTTTTGCTCTTCTTTCTCTAATTGCTTTAGGTGAAAGGTTAGGTTGTTTATTTGAGACTTTTCTTGTTTCTTGAGGTAGGATTGCACTGCTATAAACTTCCCTCTTAGAACTGATTTTGTTGCATCCCATTGGTTGTTGGTCACCATGTTTTCATTGTCATTTGTTTCTAGGGTTTTTTTTTGTTTCATCTTGAATTCTTCAATGATCCCTTGGTTATTTAGTAGCATACTGTTTGGACTCAATGTGTTTCTATTTTTTACAGTTTTTTTTCCTGTAACTGATATATGGTCTCCTAGCGTTGTGGTCGGAAAAGATACTTGATATGATTTCAATTTTCTTAAATTTGCCAAGGCTTGATTTGTGATCCAAGATATGATCTATCCTGGAGAATGTTCCATGAGCACTTGAGAAGAAAGAGCATTCTGTTGTTTTTGGATGGAATGTCCTATAAATATCAATTAAGTCCATCTTGTTTAATGTGTCATTTAAAGCTTGTGTTTCCTTATTTATTTTCATTTTGGGTGATCTGTCCATTGGTGAAAGTGGGGTGTTAAAGTCCCCTACTATGATTGTGTTACTGTCGATTTCCCCTTTTATGGCTTTTAGCATTTGCCTTATGTATTGAGGTACTTCTATTTTGCGTGCATAAATATCTGCAAATGTTATATCTTCTTAGATTGATCCCTTGATCATTATGTAGAGTCCTTCTTTATCTCTTGTAATAGTCTTTATTTTAAAGTCTATTTTGTCTGATGTGAGAATTGCTAGTCTAGCTTTCTTTTGATTTCCATTTGCATGGAATATCTTTTTCCATCCCCTCACTTTCAGTCTGTATGTGTCCCTAGTTCTGAAGTGGGTTTCTTGTAAATGACATATATCTACAGGTCTTGTTTTTGTATCCATTCAGCCAGTCTATGTCTTTTGGTTGGAGCATTTAATCCATTTACATATAAGGTAATTATCGATATGTATGTACTTATTACCATTTTCTTAATTGTTTTGGGTTTGTTATTGTCGGTCTTTTCCTTCTCTTGTGTTTCCTGCCTAGGGAAGTTCCTTAAGGATTTGTTGTAAAGCTGGTTTTGTGGTGCAGAATTCTCTTAGCTTTTGCTTGTCTGTAAAGGTTTTAATTTCTCTATTGAATCTGAATGATACCCTTGCTGAGTAGAGTAATCTTGGTTATAGGTTTTTCCCTTTCATCACTTTAAATATGTCCTGCCACTGGCTTTTGCCTTGCCGAGTTTCTGCTGAAAGATCAGCTGTTAATCTTATGGGGATTCCCTTGCATGTTATTTGTTGCTTTTCCCTTGCTGCTTTTAATATTTTTTCTCTGTATTTAATTTTTGATAGTTTTCTTAATATGTGTCTTGGTGTGTTTCACCTTGGAGTTTTCCTGTATGGGACTCTGAGCTTTCTGGACTTGATTGACTGTTTCCTTTCCCATTTTAGGGAATTTTTCCAGTATAATCTCTTCAAATATTTTCTCGGACCCTTTCTTTTTCTCTTCTTCTGGGACCCCTTTAATTCGACTGTTGGTGCATTTAATGTTGTCCCAGACGTCTCTGAGACTGTCCTCAATTCTTTTCATTCTTTTTTCTTTATTCTGCTATGTGGTAGTTATTTCCACTATTTTATCTTCCAGATCACTTATCCGTTCTTCTGCCTCAGTTATTCTGCTACTGATTCCTTCTAGAGAATTTATAATTTCATTTATTGTGTTGTTCATCATTGTTTGTTTGCTCTTTAGTTCTTCTAGCTCTTTGTTAAATGTTTCTTGTATTTTCTCCATTCTTTTTCTAAGATTTTGGATCATCTTTATTATCATTATTCTGAATTCTTTTTCAGGTAGACTGCTTATTTCCTCTTCATTTGTTTGGTCTGGTGGCTTTCTACCTTGCTCTTTCATCTGCTGCATATTTTCCTGTCTTCTTATTTTGCTTAATTTACTGTGTTTGTGGTCTCCTTTTCACAGGCTTCAGGTTCGTTGTTCCCATTGTTTTTGGTGTCTGCCCCCAGTGGGTGAGGTTTTTTCAGTGGGTTGTGTAGGCTTCCTGGTGGAGGGTACTGGTGACTGTGTTCTGTTGAGTGGGTCCTGATCTTGTCTTTCTGGTGGGCAGTGCTGCGTCTGGTGGTGTGTTTTGGTGTGTCTGTGAACTTAGTATGATTTTAGGCACCCTTTCTGCTAATGGGTGGGGTTGTGTTCCTGTCTTACTAGTTGTTTTGCATGGGGCATCCAGCACTGGAGCTTGCTGGCCATTGGGTAGAGCTGGGTCCTAGCACTGAGATGGAGGTCTCTGGGAGAGCTCTCACCATTGATATTACTTGGGATGGAGAGGTCTCTGGTAGTCCAATGTCCTGAACTTGGCTCTCCCACCTCAGAGGCTCAGACCTGACACCAGACTGGAGCACCAAGACCCTGTCAGCCACACGGCTCAGAAGAAAAGGCAGGAAAAAAAAGAACAAAAATTTAAAAAGCAATAAAATAAAATAATTAAAATAAAAAAAATTAAAAAGCAATTAAAAAAAAAGAAGAGAGTAACCAAACCAATAAACAAATCCACCAATGATAACAAGTGCTAATAACTATATTAAGATAAACATAAAAATCAGAAACAAGTCCGTTGCTGACAGCAAACCTAAAGTCTACAGTTGCTTCCAAAGTCTACCACCTCAATTTTGGGTTGATTCGTTGTCTATTAAGGTATTGCACAGATGCAGCATATCTCTGTTAATTGTGGGGATTTAATCTGCTGCTCCTGAGGCTGTATGGAGAAATTTCCCTTTGTCTTCTTTGTTCGTACAGCTCCTGGGGTTCAGCTTTGGTTTAGGCCTCACCTCTTGTGTAGGTTGTCCTCAGGCTTATATTCCCACCCAGACAGGATGGAGTTAAAGCAGTGGCTCATTAGGGGGCTCTTGCTCACTCATGCCAGAGGGAGGGAGGGGTATGTTATTTATATTTGGAATGCAGGGCGAGCCTGTAGCGGCAGATGCTGGCGTGACATTGCAACCACCTGAGGCGTGCCGTGTGTTCTCCCAGGGAAGTTGTCCCTGGATCACGGGACCCTGGCAGTGGCGGGCTGCACAGGTTCGCAGTGGGGGGGGGGTGTGTGGATAGTGACCTATGCTTGCACATAGGATTCTTGGTGGCTGCAGCAGCAGCATTAGGATTTCATGCCTGTCTCTGGTGTCCGAGCTTATAGCCGCTGCTTGTGCCAGTCTCTGGAGCTTGTTTAGGAGGTGCTCTGCCTTCTGTGGGCAGACAGGGAAGGAATCCCCTCTCCTTGCGCACCCTGGAACAATGGTCTTTTGCCTCTTAGGCAGGTGCAGAGTTTTTTCCCAGACTCCCTCCTGGCTAGCTGTGGCACACTGGCCCCCTTCAGGCTGTGTTCATGCAGTCAACCCCAATTCTCTCCCTGGGATCTGACCTTTGAATCTCAAGCCTCAGCTCCCAGCCCCCGCCCACCACGGCAGGTGAGCAGACGAGCCTCTCGGACTGGTGAGTGCTAGTCGGCACCCATCCTCTGTGCGAGAATCTCTCTGCCTTGCCCTCTGCACCCCTGTTGTTGCACTCTTCTCTGTGGCTCCGAAGCTTCCCTCCCACCCACCTCCCATCTCCGCAGTGAAGTGGCTTTCTAGTATGTGGAAACATTTCCTCCTTCACAGCTCCCTCCCAGAGGTTCAGGTCCCATCCCTATTCTTTTGTCTTTGTTTTTTTCTTTTTTTCTTTTGCCCTACCCAGGTACGTGGGGATTTTCTTGCCTTTTGGGAAGTCTGAGGTCTTCTGCCAGCGTTCAGTAGGTGTTCTATAGGAGCTATTCCACATGTAGATGTAGTTCTGATGTATTTGTGGGGAGGAAGGTGATCTCCCCATCTTACACTTCCACCATCTTGAAGGTCCAAACATCTTTTAAATGAAGACAGTATCAAACGTTTTGAGCCCTTCACTCAGTGCATCTTCCCAAATGTACACCATTCGGAAGACTGCTGCCATCTATGTCAGTGCAGGTGTGAAATTGGACTCATAGCTGTATATATTGTACTCTCCAAGAAATGAAAACATATTGGAATTAAAATTGTGTGCAGCATTTAGAAGTTGTATCTGAAATACCCTAATAACTCTTAAAATGAATAGACTAGAAAGTTTGTGTAGCAATGAAACACAAAGATGAGCTCCCAGCTCTCAAGACCAACTGCTTTTAAGGTCTAATATTCCATATAACATTATGATTGTTTTGCATTTCTCCTCATTTGCCACATGCCCTATAAATCAATAGAAGAGATTTGTTATAACAGGGGTTAAGGAACTTGCTCTTACTGATTGAATTACTCTAAGAGAATCTACCCCCTTAAGCTATTATAAAACCAAGTTAATAACATTGACTTTGTGATTCATGTTATTATAGCCCACTTTTTTTGGGGGGGAAAATGCTTTTCAGCTCTTCTTTTATATTCTCTGAGAAGATAATACATTTTCTCAAATTAAAATGAATGTAAGATGTAGCTGTAACATTTCTCTCTCATTTTTTTTAAATTAAATTGTCACACTGCTAAAGTTCTAATTCCCTTTAATTAAGTAACCATTAAAAGGGTTCAAGTTGAGCATTCAAAAAAATGCTAACAGATATGAAACAGATTCATTAATCTGGAGATCAGTGCTAATGGTCATGTAGTTACTGTCATTTGTATTCATTTGCCATTTAAAATTAGAGGAATGTCCACTAAAGTTAAATTCTGACCCCACTTTACAGGCAACTGTGTAAGTGACAGTTGGAACTGCAGACTGCCAATTTTTCTTCTCTTTGACATCACTTAGCATATGGTACCCAAAGATTTTTATGGATTTTGTTTTCAACATCAAAAGTAGTAGTAAAGCTATAAAAATATTTATTTGCCCACTATTAAGTCTGTAATGGAGCCAAACAGCTTACCTGCTATAATTACCTAAAATCTGTTGGTAAGCAACCTGTGAACTAGCATGGCCCATGCTTCAAGCCTTTCAAGGCAACCTCATTCTTTGTGAATACAACCAAAGTGGATTTATAGAAGGCGTCAGCATCCCCAGCAAGACTGAACTCTTACCTCTGGCAACACTTAAGGCATGGAGAATGGAAAGACACCCAGAGTCCCATCAAAGTCCTGATTTCTACTCTTCTATACAAGTTTAGGTGGAGACAGACAGGCAAATTAATTTGGATCACAGAGCAGGATTAGAAATACAGATATTCAAATTTACTTTTATTGATTGTTGGTAGGTCAGGAGGTTTGAAATGTATCTACATGATGTCTGCCTAGATGGTCAATTGAGTTCATAATCATGAATTGATGCAAGGCTCCCACTTGCACTGAATTATGGGGATTTCCTTTCTCAGGTTCCAAATATGTACTTTTTACATGAAATCTAATGTACTTTATAAGAGCTAGACTTTAGAGTCAGAACTGGGTTTGAATCCTACTTCCACCATTTTCTAGTGGTAGGTTTTGGACCTTAACTTCTCCAAGTTGACCTTTCCTCATTTACAAAATCAGCATGGTAAAAGCAGAGATAACTCTATAAGGTGTTGTAAAAATTAAGTAAAAATTGCCTATGAAATAGTTAAGCACATTGTTTGGTACATAATTATTCAATAAAACTAGCTTTTAAAAAATCATCCCATACTCATTTAATAAAAGAGAAGAAAATCTGCCTATCCATCAAAAAGCTGTGCCATGCCTCTTCCTCCACAATGTCTTCACTGACTATCTCAGGAATAAAGTAATCTCTCTTTTATCTGCAGGTATCTCTCAGTGTATATCTCTTTCCTTTTTTCAGCTAATACCTCAGTTTTGTTTACCTCCCATAAACCTCAGGGACACATACCTCACTCCCAGCTCCAGAACTGGTCTGTCTGGTTTAAGGGTAGCATGACATGAAGCAATACAGTGTGTAGATTGAGTGCAGATTCAATGGCTTGACTTGGCTGACTCACATGCTCACTTCCTGACTTTGAGAAAAGTACTTAATCTCTCTCTTCCTTAGTTTCTACAACTTTAAAGTGGTGAATCATAATAATATTAATACCCATATCACAGAGCTTTTATGAACATGAAATGCAGGTGAAGCACATAGAACATTGTCTGTACCTAGTAAATGCTCGATCAATGTTGCTAGTATTATTAAGGGCAACCCGTTCCTCCTACTTATACATGATTCAGAAGTGGGCACATGACCCACTTGTGGACAGTGAGACAAGAAGGAACATCTGGGAAGCCTGTAGCGTAAGCTTCTTTGCTAATAAGACAGATTCACATGAAGAAAGAATCTCTTTTTTCCACTGTATGTTGTTGGGTCTGGCTATGACCCTTAGTGCTGTCTTGTTCTTAGCCTGAGATCAAAGGCAACACTGAGAATGACTGGGCAGAGATGAAGACAAACAGTGTCTTTCATCACATAAATAAGCTGCTTGCTATAACTGTCCTGGATCTAATCCTACCAAAGATAGGGCATCTCCTTATACTTTAAGTCTGTTTCAGCAAGAGTATCTATCCTAATTTAAATATCGACAATGTGGACTTATTACATACTGTCTTATATTTTGTTATTTGTGGATAATTTCTACTTCTTCCATCCTCCCTCCCACCACCACCAGCTTGTAAAATCTTTGAGAAAAGGAAGAATGGATTGATAAAATATGCATAGGCTTTAAAGTTGGATAGGTTTGGGTAAACATCCTGTCTCTATAACTTCTATGCTATAAAATCTTGAAAAATTTTCTTGAGCTTTCTGGCCCCAGTTTCTTCACTTCTACACTGAGGAAAATAATATCCACTTTGCAAGGTTTTCTGATAATTAGATGATATCTATGCAAAACGTCTACCAGTGTTTAACCCTGAATTGGCACTCAGTAAATGTCACTTCTATTTTGCCTTGCCCCTTATAATTTGCATCACTTTCTGCTTGATGATCAACAAATATTCCTTGAAACCGCAATTTCTGTTTCTAATTTTGGCATTAGGACTGCAATAACTGCACCATGAATTTAAAAGCACCTTTCTGCAAGACGTGTGAAGCTGGATATCACCTGGGTCAGTACAGACCAGAGTGAGGATGCAATACCAGACCTTTCTTAATGTCAAGCTTCCTCCTGTTCAAGTTGCTTAATCCTCCCTTGCAATCAAGGCCCAGTTCCAATATTTACTCCTTGGTGAAACTTTTCCTGGCTCTTAAATCCACAATCATCACCCCTGTCTTGGAATTCTGCAGTAAGTACATTCTCATTTACAATCTAGCAGCATATTTATTAGCCATCTCTTAACATGAGTAACTTATATTCACAATAAAAATTTGAAAGCACATTTTCACTTTGCTTTCAATCTCCTGATTGTACTTAAACCAAGTGATAGTTATTTACTTATTCAGAAATAATAACTGCCATAGGTATAGAACTTTACTATTCATAAGGAACGATTGTGTCTATTAATCCATATTGTACACTGAACTCCCCCTGTTGGAAAGTAGGCTGGTAGGGTTATCACTATTTAGTAAATGAAGACACAGACTCAGAGGGAATAAGCAATCTGTCCATGGTTATATATCTAACTAGAATCCCAGTTGTTCTCCTGGGAACTTGAGCATAGACTTGGCTTCAGATATACTACATTCCCATGTACTCTTCATTCACACTCAAAGAAAATGACAGAATGCAAATTAAATCCAGGATAGATCACATCTTGGGTGACAAATCAAGCCTCAGTAAATTTAAGAAAATTGAAATCATAGCAAGCATCTTTTCTGACCACAGGGCTATGAGATTAGAAATCAATTAAAGGGAAAAAAATGTAAAAAATACAAACACATGGAGGCAAAACAATACGTTATTAAATACCCAAGAGATCACTGAAGAAATCAAAGAGGAAATCAAAATATACCTAGAGACACATGGCAATGAAAACACGACGATCCAAAACTTATGGGATGTAGTAAAAGCAGTTCTAAGAGGGAAGTTTAGAGCAATACAAGCCTACCTCAAGAAACAAGAAAAATCTCAAATAAACAATCTAACCATACACCTAAAGGAACTAGAGACAGAAGAACAAACAAAACCCAAAGTTAGCAGAAGGAAAGATATCATAAAAATCAGAGCAGAAATAAATGAAATAGAAACAAACAAACAAAAAAAAAAATAGCAAAGATCAATAAAACTAAAAGCTGGTTCTTTGAGAAGATAAACAAAATTGAAAAACCATTAGCCAGACTGATCAAGAAAAAGAGGGGGAGGACTCAAATCAATAAAATTAGAAATGAAAAAGAAGAAGTTACAAAAGACACCACGAAAATACAAAGCATCCTAAGAGACTACTACAAGCAACTCTATGCCAATAAAATGAACAACCTGGCAGAAATGGACAAATTCTTAGAAAGGTATAACCTTCCAAGACCGAACTAGGAAGAAATAGAAAATATGAACAGACCAATCACAAGTAATGAAATTGAAACTGTGATTAAAAATTTTCCACCAAACAAAAGTACACGACAAGATGGCTTCACAGGTGAATTCTATCAAACATTTAGAGAAGAGCTAACACCCATCCTTCTCAAACTGTTCCAAAAAAACTTCAGAAGGAACACTCCCAAACTCATTCTATGAGGCCACCATCACCCTGATACCAAAACCAGACAAAGATACTACAAAAAAGAAAATTACAGACCAATATCACTCATGAATATAGATGCAAAAATCCTCAAAAAATACTAGCAAACAGAATCCAACAACACATTAAAAGGATCATACACCATGATCAAGTGGGATTTATCCCAGGGATACAAGGATTCTTCAATATACACAAATCAATCAGTGTGATACACCATATTAACAAATTGAAGAATAAAAACCGTAAGATCATCTCAATAGATGCTGAAAAAGCTTTTGACAAAATTCAACACCAATTTATGATAAAAACTCTCCAGAAAGTGGGCATAGAGGGAACCTACCTCAAAATAATAAAGGTCATATACGACAAACCCCCAGCAAACATCATTCTCAATGGTGAAAAACTGAAATCATTTCCTCTAAGATCAGGAAAAAGACAAGGATGTCCACTCTCACCACTATTATTCAACATAGTTTTGGAAGTCTTAGCCACGGCAGAGAAGAAAAAGAAATAAAAGGAATCCAAATTGGAAAAGAAGAAGTAAAACTGTCACTGTTTGCAGATGACATGACACTATACATAGAGAATCCTAAAGATGCCACCAGAAAACTACTGGAGCCAATCAATGAATTTGGTAAAGTTTCAGGATGCAAAATTAATGCACAGAAATCTCTTGCATTCCTATACACTAATAATGAAAAATCTGAAAGAGAAATTAAGGAAACACTCCCATTTACCACTGCAACCAAAAGAATATAATACCTAGGAATAAGCCTACCTAGGGAAACAAAAGACCAGTATGCAGAAAGCTATAAGACCCTGATGAAAGAAATTAAATATGATACAAACAGATGGAGAAATATACCATGTTCTTGGATTGGAAGAATCAATATTGTGAAAATGACTATAGTACCCACAACAATCCACAGATTCAATGCAATCCCTATCAAATTACCAATGACATTTTTTACAGAACTAGAACAAAAATTTTAAAATTTTTATGGAGACACAAAAGACCCCGAATAGCCAAAGCAGTCTTGAGGGAAAAAAGCAGAGCTGGAGGAATCAGACTCCCTGACTTCAGACTATACTACAAAGCTACAGTAATCAAGACAGTATGGTACTGTCACAAAAACAGAAATATAGATCAATGGAAAAGGATAGAAAGCCCAGAGATAAACCCACACACCTATGGTCAACTAATCTATGACAAAGGAGGCAAGGATATACAATGGAGGAAAGACAGTCTCTTCAATAAGTGGTGCTGGGAAAACTGGACAGCTACATGTAAAAGAATGAAATTAGAACACTCCTTAACACCATACACAAAAATAAACTCAAAATGGATAAGAGACCTAAATCTAAGATGGGACACTATAAACTCTTAGAGGAAAACATAGGAAGAACACTCTTTGACATAAATCACAGCAAGATCTTTTTTGATCCACCTCCTAGAGTAATGGAAATAAAAACAAAAATAAACAAATGGGACCTAATGAAACTTAAAAGTTTTTGCAAAACAAAGGAAACTACAAACAAGACAAAAAGACAACCCTCAGTATGGGAGAAAATATTTGCAAATGAATCAATGGACAAAGAATTAATCTCCAAAATATATAAACAGCACATGCAGCTCAATATTAAAAAAACAAACAACCCAATCCAAAAATGGGCAGAAGACCTAAATAGACATTTCTCCAAAGAAGACATACAGATGGCAAGAAGCAGATGAAAAGCTGCTCAACATCACTGATCATTAGAGAAATGTAAATCAAAACTACAATGAGGTATCACCTCACACCAGTTCGAATGGGCATCATCAGAAAATCTACAAACAACAAATGCTGGAGAGGGTGTGGAGAAAAGGGAACCCTCTTGCACTGTTGGTGGGAATGTAAATTGACACAGCCACTATGGAGACCAGTATGGAGGTTCCTTAGAAAACTAAAAATAGAATTACCATATGACCCAGCAACCCCACTACTGGGCATATACCCAGAGAAAACCATAATTCAAAACGACACATGCACCCAATGTTCTTTGCAGCACTATTTACAATAGCCAGGTCATGGAAGCAACCTAAATGCCCATCGACAGATGAATGGATAAAGAAGATGTGGTACATATTTACAATGGAATATTACTCAGCCATAAAAAGGAACGAAATTGGGTCATTTGTAGAGACGTGGATGGATCTAGAGACTGTCATACAGAGTGAAGTAAGTCAGAAAGAGAAAAACAATTATCATATATTAATGCATATACGTGGAACCTAGAAAAATGGTACAGATGAACTGGTTTGCAGGGCAGAAATTGAGACACAGATGTAGAGACCAAACGTATGGACACCAAGAGGGGAAAGCGGCGGGGGGTGGTGGTGGTGGTGGTGTGATGAATTGGGAGATTGGGATTGACATATATACAGTAATATGTATAAATGGATGACTAATAAGAACCTGCTGTATAAAATAGTAATAAAAAAAGAATGCAAGTTAAAGAGAATGGTGTTGAATCTATTTTAATTAAGTCAATAAATTACAGACTTCAGTACTGTACTATGCACAATACATTATTTATGATTTACCTTGCAAATAATTGCAATGTACCAATGCCACACCACTCCTGTTTTAAAAACCTTGGCTTTAGAGTATAAGTACAGGCAGGACACAAGTGTTTCTGTCTGCTGAATGAGGAGGAGGAATTAATTCTTGGCATCTAGAAGGCTATGCTTTTCCACTCTTAGCATTCCTTCCATTTAAGTGATTTTTTGAAAGTCAATTTTCCAGTGGTAAGAATGCTGTGGATGTTATATTATAGGGGATAAAGTGATAATCAATTTTAACCAGCATTTGATGATCAAAACCCTTCTTGATATAATAAGTGTAAACCTTTGCTGCAGCTCAAACAGAGGATTCTACTCACCTTATTATTCGTGGGCACAGGCTGATAGAAGACCCATTACTACACAGGCTTTCGTAATTGCTGCAGCAGGGGAAGAGGACATGGCAGATTGTACTCTGGCTCTTCATGCATCTGCATAAGCGATGCCCACAGTCCTGCTCACATTGCATAGGCCAAAGGCCTCACCTAAGGTTCAGGGAAGCGCAATCTTACATAGGACTGGAAGAAAACTAGTCTTTGTGAATAGCCCTAATGAACATCACAAAGACATGCCCAGTTTCAACACTATTCTAAGCTGTGCAGAAGTCAAGAAGGCCAGCATCCAAGGTTATAATGATAACCCTGTTTATAATAATAAATATTTGATGCACACACACACACACACTTATATATACATAAATACTACATATATTATATTTATATTATAGATATATAGTATCCTCTAGATACTCAAACACACACAGGTTACTAAAGCACACACAGGCAGGTGTGCACACACACACACACACACAGAAACAGTATTTATCTGCTCTTTAGCTTTTTATGAATGGTACCCATCTCTGCCTCACTCATTTTACATCACTTCTACTTCACTCAATATTGGTAACTACAGCAACTTTCTTTTAGTCCCTTCTGTATATCCAACTACTTTCTCTTTTAAAGCTTGTATGTATGATGTTGCCTCACCTATAATGCTCTCTGCACATACATTTGCCGGATTCCTGTCCATCCTTCAAGACAAACTTTAAGTTGATACCTTTAGCTTCCAGAACTAGATTATGTTGATTGGTTTAATCTTTTTATAGAAACATTTTTATATTGCTTATCACAGCCGTAATTATTTATATTCTTAAGCTCTCAGGATAGACATAACAGGATTGCATTCCCCTGTTCTTTTTTCATTCTCCAAACATTTGGCAAAAGATTCAGCATATCACAGCAACTACCAACTCCCCTGTCTCTTTCTCGGCTGGGTGCTGAATTGTTGGGTTCACTTTAAAATCTAATCTCAGGATTTATACTGTCCCTGACCTCTTCATACACCTTTCATTCTGCTGATCTCACAAAATCCAGCTTGGTATGGGTTGCTTGGCTTCTTGATTTTCTTCTCTAGAAAATGTTCTGGTTATATTGCAACTCCCAAAACAGAGTACAGATAGCTGGAATCTGTGTTTCCCTCTAAATTCTAAATTTATTATGCAAATTTGTATGCTAAACAAATTCAAAAGTAGCAATGCAGCAAGACTTTATTAGATGGCACAGGACAGACAGTTCTACTTCTTTCCAACTTCCTCTGAAAAAGGCAAACAAATGAGAACTGTATTAATACGCTATGTTCCTGGCATTGATTTTCCCATCTAATCTACTTCTGTCTTCCTTTTCACTTTGCTATTTTACTTAACATCACTAAAATAGTTTCCCCTGGGTTGAATTTGTTAACCCAATCACAGACAAGGAATAGGAGGAATTTGCCTGTGCATACAAATTAGGTAATGCAAACTTTATATTGTCCTCAAGTCCAAAATCTTGCCTATTAGGTAAGATCGCAAGTCCCCAATTATAATGACTGCTTACCTTTGACCACATGAAATTTGTCAGAGAGTGTAGCTAATTACTTAGTTCCTCTCTAAAGACCTCATTCCTTTCTCTGTCACTAGCTTGGTTTTCTCCTCTGGTCCTCTGGACTGTGCCATGTCTCCAGAGATGAAATCTTAAGCCTGAATTTTAATTTATTCAATGAATATGAGAAAAAATGTATTATACAGAAAATACACATCCAATCTACTTTGGAGAGATAGCTGTCTGGAGGCCAGGACCTCTCCTTGGAGAGGTCATGCCAGCCTTTGACTCTGTGGTTTCCCTGTGCGTGAGCCTTGTGACTGCTAACCAACTATGTTCTCATGTACCTTTTTCCTTGAGATAATTTAATACCTCCAGTATGATAATAGCCAAGGGTTACTCTGGCTTTGCATATAACATTCTTTAAAGTGATTTGTATATAATAATTTATATTTGTTCTTATAGTTTACTTTCTTGGAACTATATTAGTTTTTCCACTTTTTAGGTTCTCATGGGGATAGAGATGAGGGTTGAAGTGAAGGCTGATGGGGATAAAATTGAAAGCCTCTGAATACTTGATTTTATTTTTCCTTAATATTGTTAGAACCTTCAGTCTTGATTAATAAAATGGACATTATGATACCCACTTTGCAGATTGCTGTAAGAATTAATGAGGTAATTTTATAAAGCACCTGGAATAATATTTAGTACAAAGTAGTATTCAATAAAGGTGAATGTTATTATGCTGAAGCAAATTTTACCTATTATGAGCAACATGAAAACTATACACTGATACTAAGGTAGCAGGTACAAATTTTAAAGCCATGTACTTAAGCAAACAGTGGTAAAATTTCCTTTTATTTTTAATACTTAAATCATTTATTCTATAAATATATTTTGAGTGCCCTCTATGTGCCATGAACTATGTTCTATGTTGGAGATACAACAACGAATAAAACAGATGAATATTCTTGCTCTCAAAGCAAGGAGACAGGTAATAAGCAACATTTTTCCATATACATATCTTCACATAGAGGCATGTATATATCTAATATACATATCTAACATTTATGTTATTGATTTTCTACTCCCTTGAGTCAGATTTACATGGCTTCCTGTCATGATTTGATGAAATAGCCCTTCCAAATACTGGAACGGATAGAGTAGAACTTAGAACATGTTAGTGAATAGACTGTTTTGATAACTTACATGGCAATAAAAATCAATTTTTAGTTAATTTGAATAAACCTTCAAAAGCTAAAGAGAAAAAATAGGATAGAAAAGGAATATATGAAATTGTTGTATGTGGAAATGTAATTAAATTAGTTGTCTAAAGAAATACCCTTGATTCTTGTCTCCTATCAGAAATTTAGGTTAGGAGTCTTTAATCTGAGGTTCATGAACCTTTTAGAGAGTACATCAATAATTTTCAATAGTTTTGAGACTCCTTTAAATTAGATGCAGGATTTTGTTTTTTTGTGTCTCATGCCCCTCCCCTGGTACTCCTTACCCTGCCCTGGGGGGAGATTCCACAGTTTTCCTGAGATATTCAAAAGGCTTGTGGTGGGAACATTTAAAATCTAGTCTCTTAGCAGCTTTCAAATATATAATACAGCATCGTTGACTATAATCATGCACACTTGTGTGATGATTGTATCATAATATATACATGTATCAAATCAATACACTGTACACCTTAAACTTACATGATTTTATAAGTCAATTATATCTCTTTTAAAAAAGAAAAAGACTCATTAAGAAGTATTCATTTAGTCAGTAGTTATAGATTCAGGTCTCCCTCAGAGTGTGAGTTATGAGGTTAATTCTTAGTTTAGTGGGCTATATCTGATCATATAATAGACATCTTGCCCTGGACCCCAATCTTCACCTTCCTCTAGAAGGGTTTACACCAACCAGGCATCAACTTACCTGTAAGAAGGGCTTTCTAAATACAGAGTTCTTGGGACACAAGAGACTTTAGTTTTGTCCTAGAAGGGACAGTGACACTCAAAAATAATTAGAATACAATGTATTTGGTGCTAGAGTAATACAATAAACAAGTTATAGGCTGTTTCTTTATTCCATTCAGATATGTTGACACATTTTTCCACAAGTTCTTAGGTGTACAATATGTATAAGTATTATTTAGCCTCTCTATAAAATCAAGGAGCCCAGATCAGTCTTGGACACAATCAAAACTTACATTTACTGTTAAAAAAGTTTACCTTACTGTTAAAAAATTTCTTTAGATATATTGCTTTATTCAGGATGAGGAAACCAAGATGCAGAAAAGCTTGCCGAAAGTCATATAATCAAGAAAATGTTGTAACCAGCGAAGTTTCCACAAAATGCACTGTCCAAATCAAGAATTTAAGAAATAGAAAACACCTCTGAGATTATGTAGTTAATTCTGTTTATTAATAAAAAGGCTATTTAATTGCACTTTGTTGTTTCAGCATTTCCTCCTATGCATAGTAACTTTAAATGGTTAAACGCCTAATGAATTCTGCTGCTAGAATGATGTGATCAAAACAGTTTTCATATCTATTTACCAAATGCTCTGAAGTGAAAAGTACTATATTATTATTATTCAGGGTAGTTCCTCTTTTCATAAAGTCTTGTTCTCAAATGACTGTTATACATCTCCAGGGTATTCTTATTCTGAAATCTCAGACATCCAAGGCACTGATTTCTTTCCTTTGATAATTTTCTGAATATTTTCTTTCATCCAGCTTGGTCTGTTTTTATTCCTGATTCAGTCACTATGAAGAGAGTCTTTAAACATATAATAATTTTTCTTTGACTAGCCTATGCCATCATCCATTCTAGTATCTCATCCTACTTAATTGCACTTAAGGAAATCTGACAGTCTTTCAAGCTTAATATTTTAATCAAAATTCACAGCTTTATTCATCCCAGTCTTTCTTTAGTTTTTTGGGGGAAGGGGGAGTGGTGGAGGGAAGGTCAGGGGTAAGATACCTGTGCCTTCTTCTAAGAGAATCTACCCAATCTTATTTATTGCTCATTTTGAATCCTGCTGAATTTTACAGGAACAGCAGGTTACATTAGGAGTGTATATGTGAACCTCAGGCAAACCTCAGAAAAGCCAAAGTGAAAAGAAGAGTGAAGATTCTCTTACATGCCTTTACCAAGTTAATATTTTTTCTCTTTCCATTTCTCTGTAATTTCAAGAGCAGCATTTGTTTTTTTTTAAGAGAAGATCCTGGTTCCCTTTGAATTTAATATTGGACTGTGGTGTTCAGAAAGACACTTAGAAACAAAGATTGATAACTCAAAAAATAATCCATCTAATCTAGTAATAATATTAGATAATTTAGAGTAATGATAATTATATTGACAATAATAGTCATAGCATGCTATATGCCAACGACTGTGCTGTCTGGTATGAAAACTATCTATTTAATCTTTGCAACAATAATATGAGACAGAGAATATTAATAAATGCTGTAACACTTAAACCTCTGAAATTTCAGGTTTTCTCATATACATAACCAAATCTGATCACAACTGATACATTTTGCATTAATTCAGGTAAAGCTGAAAATACCTATACACAAGTTCCAGTCATTGGACATTGTAATATACACGCTAAATATTCCCCATCAGTTTGTTTCCATCACCATGAAATGTCTGATATCCACCCTTTTAAATTTCCAACTATCTTTCATTCTTAATTTAAAAATCAGAAAAATAATTTTTGTTGGTACAGATTATTTTTGTGATATATTGTTAGAGGAAATTCACACTGGGTGTACGAAGCAAATTAACATAAATATCCCTGAGGAACTGGAATCGTAGGGAGTTTATTTATTTGTGTCTGTATTTTCTAATTTTTATATAATAAACATATATTACTGGTGTAAATTTAGGGTAGTTTAAAATATTGATTTATTTCAAAGAAAAATCTTGTAAGTAAGCAGAATCTAAGATACAAAGAGTTAGTACAATGCAGTAGTTATAAGTTCTGAAGCCAGACTGTCTGAATTTGAATTCCAGCTTTGCTTTGTGACTTGGGCTAGTCGTTTTACCTTTCTGTTTCTCGGTTGCGTCTTCACTGGGGTTAATGAAACTACCTACCATAGGATTAAATGAACTTTAAATGAGTTAATTAAGGGTGCATAGTATGTAATACCTCACAATTGTATTATAAAATCAACTACCATTATAAGATAAAAATAGTGACTGTGGTGTAAATAACACTATAAATTGAATTCCTACTTCTTACTTCTTTCCCATCTACCTCAAAGTAGCATCCGTGAAAGATTATCAAAATATCTGAGATGTCCATTATTGCTGCATTATATTGGTATTAGGTGCTAAATCTTGAAGAGGCTCAGATGCAAGTATTTCTAAGAAGAAAATATTACAAATTTCCAATTGTGTTATACAGTTAAAATATACCTGGGCTTATAAATAGAAGCTATAGACTTCAGTCTCGTGTCTGTCTCTGTTTAGTTATGAAATGGAAAACAAGTCACTTTATCTCATGATGCTTCAGTATTTTTATCACTCAGGAAAATAATTCCTAAGTCGTAGGGTTATTTTAATATCACTATGTAAGTTTTTACAAGAGAAACCGTGGAAATTTTAGAAACTATGATAAAAATATCTTCATGATTTCAGGATAGGAAAATATTTCTCTGAAAAAGACAAAAGTGACAAACCATAATAGAAAAAAGATTGGTATATCTGGCCATGTGAAAATGAAATATTCTACCTGACAAAAAACATTAGAAGTGAAATAAAATATTAAGCTGCAGGTATGAGAAATCACATAGCCAACAAATATTTAAATACAACCTACATGAAGATTTCCTTTAAATAAATAATAAATAGATAAATAGCTCAGTTTTTTAAAATAGACAAAAGTTTCAAATAAGCGTTCTGATAGGAACCCAACTAGTTAATAAAATGCAAATATTATTAGCAATCATAAGAATAATGCAAATTTAAACATTAATAGAAAATAGTCTCATTTCCAGTGAATTTTTTAAAATGAATTTAAGAAATCTGATAACACTAGATTTTAGTGAGGATATGGGGAAAAGGGATACTATTTATTGTTGTAGGAGTATCAATTGCTATAACTTGTAGAGCAAATTAGCAGCGTATGAAGAGTTGAAAATCCCCATAAACCTTCCACCTAGCTATTCTACTTTGATAAAAACTGTGTGTTAAGGGCATACATCCAAGGACACTCAATAAATGCCTCTATAAGAAGCAAGCAAACAAACAAACAAAAAGCCTACCTGCCCCTCAATAGAATTCATAAATATTCTATGTCGCATTCATATAATGGAATAATATATTAATTAAAACAAATTAACTATACTACAGATACCAACATGGATAAATCCATAATATTAAATGGGAAAAATAGCAAATTGCCAACAAATAAGTAAAATAGTGCCTTCTATGTAAAAACTTAACATAAAAACAATATTCTATCCTCTGTATAGACACACATTAAAAGTAGAGGTATAAAAACAGACCTAAGAATGATACACATCAACTTTATGATTGTAGATACTTCTGTAGATAGCTATGCCTAATTATTCCTGGCTTGCTGAGAGATTTTTTTGGTTTTGTTTGCTTTATCATGGATGGATATTACATTATATCAAATGCATTTTTGGCAATAATCATGAAGATGACACAGTATTTTTTCCTCTCCATCTAAAACTGCGCTTAATCATCTGAAGATTAAATGTCCCTCATATTCTTATGTTAAACTCCACTTGGTACTGATGTTTATTTGTATGTGTGTTTGAGTGATTGATTGAACTATTAGCTTGTTTTTTCTCTTAGAGTCTATTGGCTTATATTTGCTAATATATTAATAGATATTTTTATACCAATATTAATAAGCCAGACTGATTTTTCTTTTTCAAATTGCTCTTTTGCAGCTGTGGTAACATATTTGAAATCGTTTATGTAAAATGAATATTATTTGTTCTTTGAATTTTTGATAGCCCTGGCCTATGAAACTCTAGTTAAAAAGAAAATGAATTAAAAAATTATAGTATACTCATACAATAAAATACTACTCAGAATAAAAAGAAATGAATAATGGATACAAGCAATAACATGGATGAATCTCAAATATATTCATAATAAGTGAAAGAATTCTTACAAAACAGAATACATACAATGAGATTCCATTTATATAAAATATTCTATGGTGAGAAAAAATCAAGAAAGTTGTTTCCCCTGGGGAAGTGGTGGGGGCATTTATTGGGAATGATCATGAAAGAACTTTCTGAAATAGTGGTAAAGTGCTAGTACTCTGTATCCTAATAAGTGCTAGATTTCACAGTTCTACACAATTGCCAAAACTCAGTTTAAATTTTATGCATTCCATTGTATGTAAATTTTACATAAAAAGAAAAATGCTGGAAAAAATGAATTCTAATTAATGATGTGTATCCTGAAATATTTAGGGTGAAGTATACTGATGTCTGCAATGTATTTTGGCATGCATCAAAAATAAGATGGAATGGTGGATAGATGGAAGAATGGATAAATGGATGGATATGTAAAAAAACAAATATTGTAAATGTTAACGGCAGAATCCAGGTGGTGAAAATATGAATGTTTCCTGTTCATTTTTTCTATATGTTCAAAACCTTTCATAATAAAAATAGGGAAAAAATTAGGGAAAAAAACTCTGAATATTTTAAAATTCGCCACTAAATAGAGCTTCAGTGGTAGTTTACCACTCTGGTTTCAGCTATCTTTTTCTGTGTTGGTCCCTAAAATTCCCTTTTCTTATTCCAAGAACAACTATATATTTAAAAAGTTCTTTTGAGCTTCTCAAACATGAAAAAATATCTATAGTTTGAGGAATTTTCAGAGTATATAATCATTCATATTTCTATAGAAGAGACAGTCTTTTAAAATATATTTTTTTGCAATCTCCATTTGCTAAATTGATCATATGATACTGTATTCTTGAAAGTTAACACATCCATTCTCACCCTTTTTAAAATTATGGACTCATCTTTGCAGTCCTCCCTCCTTTCCCTTCCATGGATACATTCTCTAGCAGGCTGAATTTTCAGTGTTTGTTTTTTTTTAATGTTTGCTTCTTTCAGACATCATAAGGATATCTCTGGTGTTTATGTTAATATTTATGTTAATCTGGGTCATTTGGATAGTGTAAAACCCATGTGAAATACCTGCTTTTAATTTTGATTTCTCTGGGGGGATTATTTTTTGTCACACAAAAACAGCACTTTCTGAGATGCAGCCCTTCATGGGTACTAGATTTCTGCAAGTGTTTCAATATTATCTCACCAACTTGGAGACCCAATCCTTGTCCCTGTCTTTTCAATTCAAACTCTTATGTTACTGGCAATTATTACCTTCCAAAGGGCAACCACAGTATCAGTTCTTGTGCTGACCAATCTGTGATTCAGTTCTCAGTGCATCACGGGCATTTATATGACTTCCGTCTTTTACGTTTAAAGTTTAAAACATAGCTTTTAGGAAGTTAGGCATCTCTAAATGCTTTTCACATTACCTTAATCTGTCAATTTTTCAGAGCTGCAAGCCCCAGTCACCCTTTAACCAGTTCCAATGTGGCCATTATCCCAACCACTCCCCAGAAAATGCTTTTTATTAAGGGTACCATATTGATGGATGTAACGGTCATTTTCTGCACACTTCTTACTTTACCCGCTGAGTAGCTTTCAATGGAGCTGACCACACCATCTTTCTTGAAACACTTTCATTTCCAGGCCTTTGTGATAGCCCTTCTCTTTGTTTTTCTTTCACTTCACTCTGACTGTTCTTTCTAAATATCCTTTGCTGACTCTTTTTCTCTACTCCACCTCTGAATGCTGAATGGTTTATGACTCAATCTGGGATATTTTATTTTTGTCTATACTCTCATTAGGTTTTACATATGTTAGCTTGCACATTTTATATATAGCCTTGATCACTCCTCTTAGACCCAAATGATATGCAGCCATATAATTTACATTCAAATTTACTATGATTATGACTTCAACCTTAAGATACCAAAAGCCTATCATTTTACATTCTCACTAAAACTTTTGGTGGCCGTGTGTTCTCAGTATATCACAACCCTTTAAAAGTCCCTCTTAATTCTTGGTTTTCTTATACTTTACACGTTCTATCCATCCATTGCCATCTCCTTTTTTGCTTACCTCCAAAATATTGTATATCCATAATCTCACACTTCTCATATTCACAGACGCTATACGAGTCTAAGTATCAACACCTTTTATCTGAATTACTATAACGGCTTCCTAACTGCTTTATGGCCGTTTAGCTTTCCTCCAGTCAACTACACAAAAAAGCAAGAATGAATATTTAAATCAGAAAATCAGATTATACCGTTCCAGTGTTGTTATGCCCTTCAATCATCATTTATTGAATTCAGGAGAAAATCCATGGCCCACTCTATCCTCCGATTCCATGTCATGCTATACCTCCTCCCTCTTCATTTATCATGCTCCAGCCACACTGGTCTAATGTCACAGGAATGTACCTAGTTTCTTTCTGCTTTCTAGTTTTCACAGTTGGTATTCCATTTGCCTGACGTGCTCTTCTCTGTTTCCATAAGTTGTTGGCTTTTTCTCATGATTTAGGTTTTAGTTCAACTGTAACGTATATGTTTCTATCTAAATTACAGCTCTACTAACTACTTGGCTTCTAAGGAAGCTTACCCACCGCCCCCCCCCACTCCTGAGGGATCAGTTCTGCATAATAATGGATTTGGGGAGGATCAAAATTTTATCAGGTCATAAAATATATAGTTGCTTTTTTTTTTAAAGAGATGTCTCACCTTAGACTTGCATAATTAAGAAAGTCCATTCTTCTGGTCCTTCCTTAAATGGAAAATAGCTACCCAAAGATGACTTGTCTTGTGTCACCTCCACCAACACACACACACACATACACTAGGAGCATTTAGTATTTGGGGTGGGACAATCCTTCCTTGTATGGGACTGTCACACACATGGCAGCATCTCTGGCCTCCTGTCACTAGTACCAGTAGTGCCCTCTTGTCATTGTGATAAACCAAAAAGACCCATACACATTTTCAACTATCCCCTAGAGAGATGGTACTGCACCTGGTTGAGAACCCAAAACAAACAAACAAACAAACAAAAAACAGCTAATAGATTCTGTTGAAAAACAATGAGTTTCATCTCTACAAGCACCCTATCATGGTTGATAATATTATACATGTAAGAAGATATGGAGGCTCAGAAAAAGAAAACAGTTCGCCTAATAAGTAAATGGTGAGTGAAATATCAAATGAGGATTTGCAGAACTCCAGAGTACACCCAACATTAGACTACCTCTGCCCACAACATAGAGCAAAGTAGTGGTAAGTGCCTTGGGTGTTACAATGAGTGAGATAACATCTGGATTCTAGGCTTCAAGCAAGGCTTCGTAGACAAGAGAGAATTTAACCTGATACTTGAAAAATAGCTAACAGTTTAGCTTATAGAATGGTATCCTTCAAGCAGAGGGACTATCATTAGCAAAAAAGAAATACGGGAAAGCCCATAGCAGGTTCTGAGAACAATAAACAATCCAATTTGACTATTGCGTGCAGGGGAGTACTGGAAGCTTTTTGGAAACACAGGTTAGGGCCATATTATGGAAAACTTTAAGGAATTTGTACTTGATTCACTAGGCAATAGGGAACCTTCGAATGTTCTTGAGAATCAATAGGCTAACTGAATGGAAGAGGAGAGTCAGAAGAGAAAAGAATTAGTTAACTCTTGACCACTAATCACTTTTAGTCCCCTAAGTATAGGCCAGCTTTCTTAGTGCTATAAATGCGGTGGATAAGATATCAGGCTTTAGATTCAGGGAGTGTATGTTTGAAATCATGTTTACTCAGTTGCGTAATTCTAAGCAATTTATTTTATTTTTTATTTTATTTTTTTCTCAATCTTGATTTCTTTACCTGTAAAGTGGAATTCATAAGAATTTTGTGTACTGTTGCAGCATAGATATCACCCAGTAAACTGCAGCTATTGCTATAAATATTATTGTTAGGTTATTTGTTTCCTGGAGAGCAAGCTGTCTTAGATGGCAGAATTCATTAATGCTTTTAGGTCTGTGGTACACGTGAGGCTCTGCATATGAATTCTGTGATGCCATCTCAGAGAACAATTAGATGCTGCCAGTAATTGAGACCTAACACTGTGTGTGTGTGTGTGTGTGTGTGTGTGTGTGTGTGTGTGTGAACATGAGTTGGATTGCCAGCTATCAGTTCACTGTGGTACAATCTGGCTTTCTGATGCTCTTCAATGATGTTTGAATTGAAATAGACCAACAAAAACTTGAGAGTCTCCTTTTCAACCGCGAAACAATCCCAGTAGAATATTCTCTATATATTGCTTCCCTAAACCTTCTTGATAACCATGGGGATAGCTAGTGAAATAGAATTCACTGTTTGGATTTTCTTCATAGCCCTGCTTATAAGGCCCGTATTTCATGCTAAGACATTTTAAGACAGAAGAAGAGAAGCAGAAGGTTAATCAATTACATAGTAAGCTCAGGCTAAATATTTGTGAAAATTTCTTTACCAATCAACTTTAGGGACTAAACTCTCTAGATTATACTCATTATCCAAATTCCACTTTAGTTTTGCTGGATAATCCTGGGCTAGGTTCTCCCTGGAATATATAATAAGGGAAGGATAATTAATAATTATTAAGTATCAATTATATCCCATGCATTTTGCTTAAACATCTTTGTGTTCCCCATTTAATACTCAAATATTCCAGAAAAGCCCAATGTGATTAATCAACTTATAATATTTGTAGTAAGAATAATAAAAGTGATGGTGACTTCGGAGTAAGATTAATAATGATGGTGACTTCATTTGTGGTTCATTCTGTGCTAAGTGCTTCATGACGTTATGAGATTATTGATCTTTACAGCTGTAGTTCAAACACACATCTGTTCAACCTCACTAGACCACACTGACTCTCCATTCTTCCTCAAGTGGAATTTCACTTATTCCTGATTTTAAAATCAAGAGATAAAATCAAATATCCCAGTGGGTATTTGAAAACTATGTAAGAAAATAAATGTGAACAAAGTAACATCTACACCTGACCTATACTGGAAAGTCAATAAATGATTTCTTTCTTATTTTTTTGCAAACTGTCATCTCTATAAATGGAAGATACTGATAATTAATCCCATTTCTCAAAAACCATCACTACCTATTAATAATCAAGAACTAAACCACTATTTATTGAGCATCTACTATGTACCAAGCACTTGGACAGTGTTGTCTAAATCCTGCAAGATGAACGTTATTACTTTTGTTCAGATGAAGAAACTGAGTCTTGGGAGAAAACGCTGTTCCTTACATAGCATAACTTGGGCTTGTCACTGGGTTTTTTTCTAGCTGCAAAGTTGAACTCTATTTTATTTACTGCCTCCCCATATCTGTTTGACTTCCCTGCTTTTACAGCCAGGACCTAACCTGACAAGTCTATTCAAGGATTCTTTGTACTATGCCAGGCTAGGCTTGGTACAGCTTGCTTTTCACTGTTTTAAGAGATGCTTTCCAACCTTACAACTGAGATTATTGAGTTCTCAATGAAGAACTGAATGAGATCCAAAAATTAGAGCAGGAAATATTTCCTTCTTGTTATATCAGTGAGCTACATGTAAAGTGGTAGCAGTTGGTGGAGGGAAATATCTTGAGAAAGCAGGGTAATTCTTCAAGGATTATGACACAGCTATTTAATAGTTAAATAGTTAAAGCAATTAGACAAATAATTAAGAACGTTTGTCAAAGTATTTCTTTTGAAAAATAACTGACTGACTCATACATTATTCCCATAACTTTCCAATGCTGTCTATTCTTATATCCTGGATGACCCATTGGATAATTAGATTAGCACTCCCTCCTAAGTGCACCCATAATAACTTATACTTCTCTCATTGTAGCGCTTATCACACTATTTATTGGAACTGCCTCCCGATTTGTCTGAATGAACCTCCATAATTTAAGCTCTGCAAAAACAATGTCCATATCTGTTTTATTTATATTATATTCCTAGGAACTCATGGTTTCTAACTCTTTTCTGATTTTGAAATAAATAATAATAATCTCACCAATCTCTAAAACCCCCAAATGGTGTTGGCATAGAGTGTTTCCTGATTCAAACCTACTAAATCCAGGTCACTAGTGTTTGTGTATCTCACACGCTGAACTCCTTCCATCTGATAAATTATGGTTACAGATAGGGTGATATCAAGGAGAGCATTCTATATCTCAATAGCCACATGTATTTTGTGACTCTTCTATCTGTTCTACCCTTTACACCTGTTGGGTGAAATTTTAATCATTCTAATGCATTAGACTTCAGAGAAGTCCAGCCAGCTGTAATCCAGGAAGTTTGAATTTTACACTAAGAAAACTTCATATGCCTTCAGATTTTCTACTAATACTACAGCCAAGGATTCTTTTTTGCTGCCATGCTGCATCAGGGACAGTCTTTAAAAGAAAGGAAACAGTAGAGTCAAGATATGGAGAGAAAGGGAGAGAAAACTAATAACTTTCTTGAACCTATAGAATAGCCGTGTCCGAATCCAGACAGCAACATGAACAGCTTTTTGAACTAGCTAAAAAACACCTTTTTTTCTGCTTAAATTAGTTTAATTAGATTTCCATCAAAAAGTATAAATCTCCTGCCTCTTTTCTTCTGACCATACCTACATTAAAATGTTGATTAACTATTCAGCTTTATCTGTCTTCCATGAATTTAGGTAAATACAGGATCCTGTCAAAGATAAAATGCATTTATTAAACTCGTCCCAGGACATGGGGCCAAGGAGGGTAAAGAGATCAGCAACAATGACCCCTAGCCTCAAAGAGCTTCAAACTGGAGAAGAAAACCATTCTTACAGATATAAACTAACCAGAGAAACACATGAGAAGCTTACGGGAATAAACTATAGATTCTACTGAATCTATTAACAGGAAGAGTGTCCATCACTCAACGTTCGGGAAGAATGGTGAGCTTCATATCTTGTAAATATGTCACTACCACTTCCTTATCATATGATAATCATCTATAACTGATGCAACTTTTTTTTCCCAAAAAATATTTAAAAGACCTCAGGAAAAAGATGTCATCTAGAGGAAAACAAATATTATATATTAACACATATATGTAGAATCTAGAAAAGTGATACAGATGATCTATTTGCAAAGCAGAAATAGAGACACAGATGTAGAGAACAAATGTATGGATACCAAGGGGGAAGGGGCAGGTGGGAGGAATTGGGAGATTGGGATTGACACATATACACTATTGACACTATGTATAAAATGGATAGCTAATGAGGGCATACTGTATAGCAGGGGTCCCTGACCCCTGGGCAGCAGACTGGTACCAGTGCCTGGCCTGTTAGGAAACAGGATTCACAGCAGGAGGTGAGTGGTGGCGACTGAGCGAAACTTCATCTGCCACTCCCCATCACTCGCATTACACCTGAACTACACCCCGTGGAAAAATTTTCTTGCACGAAACTGGTCCCTGGTGCCAGAAAGGTTGGGGACCACTGCTGTATAGCACAGGGAACTCTGCTTAGTTCACTATGGTGACCTGAATGGGAGGGAAGTCCAAAAGGGAGGGGATATATATATACGTATGGCTGATTCAATTTGCTGTGCAGTAGAAACTAACACAACGTTGCAAAGCAACTATACTCCAATAAACACTCCTTAACACCATACAAAAAATAAACTCAACATGGATTAAATACCTAAATGTAAGGCCAGACACTATAAAACTCTTAGAGGAAAACATAGGCAGTACACTCTATGACATAAATCACAGCAAGATCCTTTTTGACCCACCTCCTAGAGAAATGGAAATAAAAACAAAAATAAACAAATGGGAACTAATGAAACTTAAAAGCTTTTGCACAGCAAAGGAAACCATAAACAAGACGAAAAGACAACCCTCAGAATGGGAGAAAATATTTGCAAATGAAGCAACTGACAAAGGATTCATCTCCAAAATTTACAAGCAGCTCATGCAGCTCAATATCAAAAAAACAAACAGCCCAATCCAAAAGTGGGCAGAAGACCTAAGTAGACATTTCTCCAAAGAAGATATACAGATTGCCAACAAACACATGAAGGGATGCTCAACATCACTAATCATTAGAGAAATGTAAATCAAAACTACAATGAGGTAACACCTCACACCAGTCAGAAAGGCCATCATCTAAAAATCTACAAACAATAAATGCTGGAGAGCGTGTGGAGAAAAGGGAACCCTCCTGCACTGTTGGTGGGAATGTAAACTGATGCAGCCACTATGGAGAACAGTATGGAGGTTCCTTAAGAAACTAAAAATAGAACTACCATACGACCCAGCAATCCCACTACTGGGCATATACCCTGAGAAAACCATAATTCAAAAAGAGTCATGTACCAAAATGTTCACTGCAGCTCTGTTTACAATAGCCAGGACATGGAAGCAACCTAAGTGTCCATCGACAGATGAATGGATACAGAAGATGTGGTACATATATACAATGGAATATTACTCAGCCATAAAAGGAACGAAATTGAGTTATTTGTAGTGAGGTGGATGGACCTAGAGTCTGTCATACAGAGTGAAGTAAGTCAGAAAGAGAAAAACAAATACCGTATGCTAACACATATATATGTAATCTAAAAAGAAAAAAAAAAAATGGTTCTAAAGAACCTAGGGGCAGGACAGGAATAAAGACACAGACATAGAGAATGGATTTGAGGACATGGGAGGGGGAAGAGTAAGCTGGAATGAAGTGAGAGAGTGGCATGGACATATATACACTACCAAATGTAAAATAAATAGCTAGTGGGAAGCAGCTGCATAGCACAGGGAGATCAGCTCTGTGCTTTGTGACCACCTAGATGGGTGGGATAGGGAGGGTGAGAGGGAGACGCAAGAGGGAGGGGATATGGGGATATATGTATACGTATAGCTGATTCACTTTGTTATACAGTAGAAATTAACACAACATTGTAAAGCAATTATACTCCAATAAAGATGTTAAAAAAATTAATTAAAAAAATGTAAGTGTATTTTAGTGCATGATTAGAAAATAGGTTTTCTCCTCAGCACCAACTATGAGCAGTTGATACATTTTGCCCGATGTAGTGAGTTGAAAGGGCTTTTGAGGACACAGCCAGTATGAGTGATAAAGATTATCAAGATTGATGATAATGTCTGGAAATGGGTAACAATGTTTAGGATACTATTTATTATTCTTGCCTTAGTGTGAATGTATTTGTCAACTTCTTTCCTGAGAGCAAGTTTTGATTAAGGAAGTGGGAAAGAGAGTAAGAGGCCACTCAGGACAAGAGAGGCCTAATAGGGAAAACACAGTAGAAAAATTTAAAGTGTATAAGTGAAGAACAACTTTGTTTCATAATTCCTTAGGCAAAATACTCGTTTTCATTTCAGAATTCAGAAAAGGTAAAAAATTCTTTAGAAGGAAAAACAGTGAAAGAAATTATATTTATATTTATATTTCCAAGTATAAGGGAAGGCGTGTGACCAACTTTGCCACATCATGTTTTCTCCTCATTCCCCATCCTAATTTATGCCTCCCTCCTCTCTTTCAATTTCTGATGAACCTTCTGAAAAAAGCTTGCTCCTGATCAGAAGAAATTCCTCCAGCCAACCTGGCTTCCAAAGCAGAAAACCAGGAATTAGCAAGCTTTAGACTTCACATATAAGGATAAAGTAAAATGGACCAGGACACATGATTGAATATAGTTATTTTATTGTAGTGCTACATTTCTTTTCTTTGCCAATAATTCCAACTTTTATAATACCAGTCATGTTGCTTTCATCTTTCAAACACAATTCCTTGTTGAGAGAGTCATAAAAGTTACAAAAGGAAATATCTGATGAGTTAATCAGAGCAATTTTTGTAATTAATTTTGTAAAGGTAAAATGATTACTCTCAATCAACTTTTCAAGTCAACAGTTAATCACCTTATAATCTGGTGCATCCTTGCCTGCTACAGAGGTGAGGTAAAAAATTAATACAGAACAGCAATTATACACCTATATAGGAATTATATTAAAATACTGTTCTTATGACAGAGAGGTTCTTTATATTTTCCAAAAAAATAGCTGTAGCAAATAAGTGCAATGAAAAAATTAGGTCATATACATCTTTCTAAAATCCTCTTTTGTGGCACTCTGCAAAAAAATCACATAAGTCACAAGAAGTCCTGAATTATCTTGGCAATATGTATTTTGTATATACCTTTTCAGCCAAAGCCAAGCCAAAGTATCCCTCAAGACATTCTTCTCCAGCCCTTCCTGCTTAAAAATAGAAATATTAAGAAAGGTAACAATACTAGTAATGATAGTAAGAGATGAAGAACTATGTCCAGCATCAAATTAAATTATTTTATTTGCCCATAATTAATTTCAAATCAACATAAATATAAAAATTAGGAGTATATAATTTGTTCTGGATAAAATATTTACTGCTTATTCAACTTGCTGTGATTCTTTTCAGCTCCTTGTTATATAAGTTTTTATTTATTAATATAGCACCCTCTTGATCTTCTGTATGGACCACCCTGGTGAAGCCAGTTTTGATTGCCTAAAATATATATGTAATTAATTTGCACATTCATTAAATAAAAATTATTGATTTCCTACTCTTATGACAGGTATCTTCTAGGTTCAGGAAATATGGCACTGAATATAAGAAAGCCTTATTCTGCAGGAGCATGCTTTCAAGTGAGAGATAATAGCAATAAGATTATGTAAAATTGTGATGAGTGCTATTAAGAAAAGCATTTTTAAAACTGATAATATTGATCTGATTTTAGGGGGCACAATGGGATCAGGGAAGATCTCTTTAAGGAGGTTAGAGCTGAATGAGTTAAGAGGTAATCCATGAGAAGATCCAAAGTAAGACTATTCCAGGTAATGGTACAGCAATTACAAAGATACTGTGTTTGTCCTATTCAAGGAAGAAAAATGAAGGCTAGGGTTAGTGACATGCAGTAGGTTAGAGTTATGCAAGGCAGACCTACACAGTTATGTGGGGCTAGGAAGATTATGAAAAGGTGTTTTGATTTTCTTCTGCACATGGTCGGAAGACATTGACATTTCAAATATATATCACTTTGACTGCTTGGTGGGCCAGTTAAGAGGCTATTGCTATATTAAGAGCAATAAACAGCAGTGTACCTGAAACTAACACAACATTGTAAACATTACTTCAATAAAAAAGTGTCTATTAAAAAATAAAAAATAAGCAACAATAATCATTAAGACCTGATAGTCTCTGGATCAGAGATGTAGCCGTGAAAGTCATGAGAAACAGTCAAATTTGAAATATACACAATATATATTGTTAAGTGGAAAAATGTAACTGGAATATCATATCTGTAACATGCTAACTTTAATATGAAGAAGAAGGTTAAATAAGAAAATACACATGTATCTGCTTATTAATGCAAAAAGGATAAAACGGCAGAAGTAAATCCAACCTTATCAATGTGAATGGATTAAACAATCCAACCAAAGGAGACTGTCAGACTAGATACAAGCAAACAAATAAGTAAACAACAATATCCAACTCTGTGCTCTCTATAGGAGACAAGTTGTATATTCAAAAATACAAAAGATTGAAAGTAAAAAATGGGATAAAGGTACTCTAAGCAAACAGCAACCATAAGAAATAAGATTGGCAGTACTCATATCAGAAAAAAAAATAGACTTTACAACAAAAGAAAGATGTTACTAGAAATAAAGATGGGCATTTTATAATGATAAAAAGATGAACCCATAAATGTTATAATAATTATAAACATATATGTACCTAATAACAGAGCACCAGAATGCATGAAGTAAAAACCAAACAGAGAAAAGAAACAGAAAATTCACAATAATAAAGATTTTAATATCACACTTTCAATAACAGATAAAACAACTAAGCAGAACATCAGCAATACTCTAGAGGACTTGATAACAGTATAAACCAGGTAGATCTAACAGACATCTGCAGAACACTCCCCCCAAACAGTAAAATCCATATTCTTCTCAGTAGATGTGTGATTAAAGAAATAACAAAACCAGGGACTTAAAATTTGTATAAATAATAGTACATTTATTGAGACTGGAAATACTGGAGGTGAGGAATGTTTGGAGGATAAAACAAATACTGGAATCTTCAGCAAGAAAGTGATACTTAAAACGACCGGACTAAGTGAGACCATTTAAGGAGAGTTTTTAGAGACTGATGAAAAGTGGTTAAGAACTAAGTCTTAGGGAATAATGGCATTAAAAAGGTTAGAAAAAGGAGGAAGAACAATGGCTCCTACTGAGAGAGATTGGATGGTTAAGATGAGAAAATTCAGGAGAGGATAATATCCTATAAGCCAAGAAAAAATATTTTCCCCCAGACAAGGGACTGATACAAAATGTTACGCATTACTGAGAAATTGAGTAAAATGAGGACTGAGATTAACCACTGGATATAGCAATATTGCATTCCTTGAAGACCTTGACAAATGAGGTTTCAGGGAAGTAGTGGGGTTGAAAGACTCACTGGTGTGGGTCCAAGCGAAAAGGCATGGAAACTGAAGAAGTAGAAACAAGAAAGAGAGAGAATTTTTGGAGGAGATTTCACTGAAAGAGAACTAGAAATGAAGCATAGTTACAGGGGAGGAGGTGTTAAGGAAACATTTTTTTCTTGCTTTGTTTTTACCGTGGGTGTTATTTAAACTAATTTTTATGGTGATGGCAATGACTGAGGAAAGCAGAACGTTAATCATGCCGGACAGAAGAAGATAACTGAAATAAAGTCCTTCTCAAGGCAAAAAGGACTAAATTCAGTGCAGAAGGGCAATGTTTGAACTGTCAGAGAAGAGTTCATCTCTTCTAATAGGAAGGAAAGCAGAGTTTTTGGAAACAGTTGTAATATTTAATGGTGAGAAGATGAGGAGAATATCTTCTCACTGCTTGTATTTTTCTTCCTGAAATAAAAAATTAGATCCCCAGCTGAGAATTAAGAAATCAAAAAAAAAAAAAAAAATGAATGAAGTTGGAGAAGATGGAAGAAAGTGTAAAATAGCTTTCTCAGAAAGAACATAATAAAGTGGTTAGTGAAATGTGATAGTATTAAATAGTGCCAAGGCCTTCCTTCACTTTTATGGTCATAAATGTAAAGTGGTAAAGTCCGTAGGTATCCGTATTCAGCTTCTTTGTACTGATGTGTAATATAATTGGGTTGAACCAAGTTGGCATTTTACAAAGGAAGAACCAAAGAAGGAGAGAAGTGAGTTGAGGATTTACCAGGGAGTAAATATAGTAATAGACAAATGGAGTTTGAGCTACATAAAATGAGAAGAACATGAGGAAGTAGACAGTAAAAACCTAAAAGGGACTAATTGATTGGAAGTCAAGTTGTGAGTCAAATAATTATTAGAATTGGAGAACTGTAAAGATAAGAGGTAAAGATCAGAGAATGGGAAACTAGAATATCAAGATTTGGGGGCAATGGTACAGATATTTTTAATGATAAGAAGCAGGGACCAACCAGAGAGTGGAGGCTATGTAGAATGAGCAAAGAGATTAGAAATTGGATGTCTAGGAGCTGAGAATCTAGAGTGTTGGATTAATGGATGTTGATATCACAATGGATATAGTGATAAAGAGAAAACATCAAGTAAAGTATTGAAATTTTCATGAATAAGGAAGTAATTATGAGAATCATAGGTAACTAAAATATTTGATAGCATGAACTTCAAAGGAGCTAGTATTTTATGTATGTATGTGTGTATATATGTATGTATATATCTCTTTTTATTTGTTTGTTTGTTTTTGTAGAGAAGGTCAATTGAAACAGCAAGGAAAAGCAATGTGAATACCCACCTTACCTACAGGCCCTGTGCTGACATGGGACCTAAGGAGAATAAAAGAAAAAAAAAACACCTCTCCCTTAAAAGAACTCCAGGGAAAACAGTGTTTTCTGGAGATGGCCAAGCTAGAATAAGAAGACGAAAGGAAGATATATGCTATCCTTAATCTCTGTGTTTTAGCTGAATTCTTAAAACTGAGATTTCTCAAGTTTTGGAAATCTGCCTATTTTCCAAATTGGAAATCAATGGACATGGAAAGAGGACATTCTAACCAGTGCATTTTTGTTATGTAATATCCTTTTTCTTCTAACCAGGCAGAATGCAGAGGGTGACCCTACCTCAGCCCATTTGTCTTGTTCTGTGATGGAGAGTTCCCTCTCTAAAATTTAATTTGTGGGAGCTGCTTATAAATGTATCCTGGGAACAATTTTGATTAAATCCAAATAAATGATAAATAGCATGATTAAGTCCATTTATATTTATTTCTCCTTTGTTAACTGTGTTGGCAACACCTCAAAATTTAGTGCTATCTGCAAATTTCATTAGCAGGCAATTTATTCCCCCCTGGAGATGATTAATAAAGATGGAAAATAAAACCTGACCTCGTGCCAAAACTCCTGCAGCCCCCCTACTAGCCACTTCCTCACAACTGGACGCACTCCCATTTATCACCACCTCCCTTTGCACTGGCTCAGCCAACAGGCCAAATGATGTGACAGTGCTCACATCCAAGCCAACTTGAAACAGGTTGGAATACTAACTTTTCTGGGACACTCCATTAAAGGCTTCCACTATTGCCCCAATAAAACACAGATCGTATTTCACAATGCTACTATCTTTGTCCTTCCACAAACACACACAATTTTTGGCATCATTAATTTTTTACAAGTCCATATAACCATATTACTTAGTCTATTTGTTCTCTGGGTGTTTATAGATTTCTTTTCAATATCTGGGACTTAAATTAAAAAAAAAGACATTACACATATCATATCACACTGATTACTGTCTTCTGTTTGAAGTTTTGTACTGTCTGTTTCTCCTCAATTGCTTGGCATTTATTCCAGTTCTTAATGATGTTTCAAATATTCTTCTAAGTAGTTTAACAAATGTTGGCCCACTTTTCTTACCCCTAAGTGATTGTGAGTTAGACAATTCTGATATTAATATTATCTGAGTTCAAGTTTAAATATAACCATGGGATCAATTGGTTTTTGGTTGTTTTCTCTCCCCCTACCCCTGGTTAATATCTTTTGTTGAGGAATTCTTGCATAATTAATAGAATCATTTATGAAATTAGTCTGATTTGGTCATTAAGGCTTAGAATACTAGATTAATCTTTACTTTTCAAGTTTGTTAGTTTTTTTTAAATTAAATAGCATAGTCTGTATTCTTTTTACACAAGTCAAATGTTAATTTGAGCTATTACATTGCAAACCTGATTCAAAAATCAGTTCACCATAAAAAACACTTTAACTTCAATAGCTGGGATTTTTATGTTTTGGCTCATTTTTTCTTTCTTTGTTTTGCTTATTTCAACATAAGAGTAAAATTTCACTATTACATATGTTCAAAAAAAGTCTGTCTGAGACCCAAACTGGTCTTTAAAAATGTTTGAAAACCTTATTAATTTTATGTAAACACCAAAACAAACCAATTCCTTCAATTCCTATTTTTTATTTTTAAAAATAATAATTCCTTCAGAATTATTTTATAAAACTCTCTAAAATATCTACTTAAAGGAAAACATAGTAATTGGTAAATAGATTTTACAAACTCTTATTGTTAGCATATATTTAATAATCTTGATAAAGATTGAAAGACTTTTAAATAAATTAAAGAATATCAGAGTGATTACTTTATATTCACCAGCAGCACTAGAGAACATCTTATTACACTATTAATGTATATATACTGAACATCCACAGCTTTTCTGATGTAACTGGTTATTCTAAGTCCTTGAGACTTTTTGAAGAAGTGTCATTATAGTTAACAGATTAGTAATTGAAATATTCATTATGTATCACATATTTTTATATACGTGTTTTAATATTTCCATTTCAATTTTATCATAGACTGAACTGCTAGTATAATGATGGAAATAACAGTATTTATCTGATTTTCATCATTCATTTCCCAAGAGTTACAAAATTACAAGGGGAAATGAAAACCACCATGACATGAAAAAATTTACTAAATAATTGATTATTTATAAAATTAGCTTGCAATAAATATACTTTCATACTTGAAAGAACACTGATGGTTGAGCTGGTATGAAAGTTTCTATCTTTTTGTTTTTTTAGGCTATGGCGTCTTGTTTAGGTCTCATCAAAGTACATATAACATTTCCATGATCAGGTTTAGCTTAAAGACCTGCAATGAGAAATGAAAAAAGCAAAGAAAAGTGCCAGGAAATAGGAATATTTAGAGATGAAGGGTCAGGCAGAGGTTATAGTAGGCGAATCACAGTAACTGAGACTGGGAAGAAAGCTTGGAAACCAAGTGTGAAGAGTATTGAGTAGCATGCAAAGATATTGAACTTCTTGTGATACGAAATTTGAAGCTGTTAAAGGATTTAACCAAAATTATACAAATAAACTTGAGCTACAGAACAATTAATCTGCCACAGAATGGAGGCTGGTTGAGAAAAGGAAGAGATATAAGGCAGGGAACTAGTTTTATAAATACTGCAAAAGGCCAGTCCAGAGTAATTAATATACTCAACAAATATTCACTAAACTTCTACTATCTGTCAGGCACTCTTCAAGGTGATCAGAATAGAGATGTAAACAAAACAGAACAGAACACCTGACCTCATGGAGCTTACATTCCAGCAGCAAGAGCCAGACAATAAACAAAACAGTAATAAATAAGTAAATAATTGTGTGAGAAGACGGCAAGTGATTTGGGAGCAAATAAAGAGAGAAAGGAACTCAGGAGCATGAGATGGGAAATGAGGGGGGAGTTATAATTTTAAATAAGTTACAATAGGCTTCACTGAGAAGGGACATTTGGGGAAAACTTGATTGAGTAGATATTTGATAGCTGGGAGAAACATGTTTCAGGCAGAAGCAAGTGCCAGGGGAAAGGCCTTAATGCAGAAGTGTATCAGAATATTCAAGGGAGAATCAGGAAGCCACTGTAGCTGGAGTAAGGTGAGAAGAGTAGAAAGGGAGACATGAGAGGAGAACTGAGAACACTGAATAGGGTTTCGTGGGATGCTCTAAAGATTGCCTTTGCTCTGAGGGAAGTGGGAAGCTACTAGAAGGTTTGAAAGAGTGACATGATCTTATGGTTTAAGTAAATAAATAAATAAATATTTTAAATAAATAGTTATGTTTTAAAGAAATAACTATAACTGCTATGTTGAAAATAGACTGTCAGACAGGAGCAGGGCACAAATAGAAGCCAGGAGACTCACTGAAATAATAGAAGGTTAAAACAGAGGTGACTTGAACCAGAGTTTTAACAGTGGATGAGATGAGAAGTGGTAACAAGGACCTGAATTGGGATGGCATTAATAGAAAGGAAAGGGTTTGAAATAAATGAAGATGGATACGGCTTATTAACTGTAAATATGGGATGCAGATGAGGGAATATTTAACCAATACTCTCAGTTTTTTTACTTAGGATGACTGAGAGCACTGCATTGACCTTAATAGAAACATGTAAGTCAGAAGAGGGGGCTAGCTTGAAGAAAGAACAGCTGGTTTTAATCATACTAAATAGGAGAACTTAGTGAACTCTAACAGAGCATAGAACTCAGAAAAGATGTTGGAACAAAAAGCTACATATACACATAAAATTATGGACAGATACAGGTGTTGTGGACCTGAAATTTACTAATTTGGGAGGAGGGCACCTTTAAGAAAAATAAAGGAATATTGCAAATACAAAATTCTGTTTGGGATTTTGGAAATGACTCATGAAAGTGAGAGGCATAGAAGCTTAAACATCACTATGAATCCATCTCTGGTGATACCACAGAATGGCTGAAATCTCCAAAGGAGTGCATTAGAATTGAATATTACTTTTGGGAACAATCAAAGGAGACACTCTTGAAAAGAAGAGAAGGTGGAAGAAGAACCAAGATAAAACACCATCATTGAAGTCCAGGTTTTGATTTTAGGAACTAAAAAGGTGACTGGAACGGCCAAACATCTATAATTGTCTATTTGACAAACACCATGCTAGATGCTGGGAGCCCGTCACCATGGGATATGATGATTAGGGTCTATTTCAAGAGGCTCTAGTGAAAGCCAGATTGGAGAGGGTAGCAAATGATCCAGAAGACAAAAATGAGAGAGCACTCATTTAAGAAACATATCCACATGATTACCTGATTTTCTTATTTCTCATAAGTATAGCTTATCATAAGAAAATCACTACTTTAATGGCTGAGTATGAAAGTATACTGACTCTGTAAATACATTAAATTTCTTACCCCTGAGAAGCAACTTAGCATATCTGAGACCAAGGACTCTCTAATTCCCTCAGAGACTTTTGTGCTTAACTGATCTATGTGTCTTTGAATAATTCATTTGAATTTACTCATAGAGTTCGCCTCCTTTTTTTTTTTTTTCCCCGGGCTGGCATGTTCCCTGCTCCCTGAGAGCACAAGAAAGTTAAAAAAAAAAATCTTCCATTGTTTCTTATTACACAATTAAACAATTTTCATTGAAAGTAAGTTTTATTAATTTTCAAAACTCTAATTTTCTAAGCTGTTAGGAAAAGTCAAATATGCTAAAATTACACTCTTTATTTTCATTGCTTTTCTTATATTTTAGTGATTTGATAACTTTATTGTCACTTTTGTCTGCTTTGTGCGAGGTAGGGCAATTTAATAGATATTTTACCATTTATGAATTAATCAAAATATTACTGAGTAATAAGGAATAAAGGCAAAAGTGTTTTTCTTCTAGATACAATATGGATTTTAAAAATTGTTTATCACACACACACACACACACACACATTCTCTCTAAATCTATGAGAACTGTGTTTTTGTTTTACCTGAATTTCTCTAAGGAAAAAAAAGCCTCAAACTGACTAAATAAGAAAACTCCTTTTTAAAAAGCATTTCACTTTCCCCAATGGCTTATAAAATCTCTATGTAATCTTAACTTCTCTATTTTCACCCTTAATCCCAAAGTTCAGAAATAAATCAACCAGCTACTCTTACATAATCATTGTCAAAGTTTCCAAAGATTTTTCTTGAAACTAATATTTTGAGTCTTAAGGCACCCTCATTTTCTTGAAGCTGGGTACTATGTCAGATCATATCTTTGGTATCACCAATAGCAACTACCTTTTTTTTCCCTTTTCTCTCTCACAAAACAGAAAAAATTCTATTTTTTATTATTTAAAAAAATTTTTGTATTGAAGTATAGTTGATTTAGAGTGTTGTGTTAGTTTCTGGTGAGCAAATTGATTCAGATACACATATATTACTTTTCATATTCTTTTCCATTATGGTTTATTATAGGTTACTAAATAAAGTTCCCTATGCTATAGAGTAGAACCTTGTTGTTTATCTATTTTATTTATTTTTTATCTTTTTTTTTTGGCCCCACCACTTGGCATGCAGGATCTTAGTTCCATGACCAGGGATCACACCCATGCCCCCTGCAGTAGTAGCACAGAGTCTTAACCACTGGACCACCAGGGAGGTCCTTGTTTATCTATTTTATACATAGTAGCTTGTATCTGCTAATACCAAACTCCTAACTTATTCCTCCCCTACCCCCTTTCCCCTTTGGTAACCATAAATTTGTTTTCTATATGTCTGTGAGTCTGTTTCTGTTTTGTAAATAAGTTCATTTGTATCACATTTTAGATTCCATGTATAAGTGGTATCATATGTCTTTCTCTTTCTTACTTCACTTAGTATGATAATCTCTAGGTTCATCCATGTTGCTGCAAATGGCATTATTTCATTCTTTTTTATGACTAATATCTCATTTTATATATGTATGTATATATATATAGGTATATATATGTGTGTGTATATATATATGTGTATATATAGGTATATATATATGTGTGTATATATATATATATATATATATATATATCACATCTTCTTTATCAATTCATCTGTCAATGGACATTTAGGTTGCTTCCATGTTTTGGCTATTGTCAATAATACTGCTATGAACATTGAGGTGACACTCAGATATAGAAAACAAACTTGTGAGAGAGAAAGAAATAAGATCATGCCATTGGGGGATGCCTGAGTTTGAATACGGACCCTTGACTACCTACATGGGTGACTTCAGTCATGGCATTTTATCTTTCATAATCCTATTTATACAATATTTAAAATAAGAATAACTATGCCTGCTTCAGAGAGGTTTGAGTTCATATATGCCCAGCTTTGGCATATGAGTAGATTTGTTACCATTTTTTGAAACCAGTAGGAATTAAATACTGAGGGAAAATTAGAATTTGTCTTTTAAATTTCTTAAAATTTTAGACAAAAGCAATATAAGCTATTTTGTACTTTTCCTCATATTTTTTCCTCTAGGTTTGACTTGCTATTTAAGTGTCTTCAGGACTTAAGAGAAAGATATAGATATCTTTGCTGTGTGATCTGTAGGAAGAAATTGTCTTGAACATCTAGTCTATCACTTTTGTACCATCGTCTCCCCACTCAGAGGTCCTACTTTCATCATGAACCAAGTAATCTTCTTGCTTTACCCTGATTAAAAACTTGATCTAATTATTAAACTAAATGTAGAAGACCCATATCTTTAAGTGATATCTCTTAACAGGTCACCAAGATGTAAGCTAAATAATAAAATTCAAAATATTGGATTTCAAAAATGTAACACTTTGGGAGGAAACCCATAAGCAGATTTTTTTCTACTTTTGTGACAGAGTGGTAAAGTTAACTAACTTTTAATTTTGTTTTTTTTTTTTTTGCTTGTTTTGTGATAAGTTAAGAGACTAGTGTGTATTCATTAATTTATTTGTTCATTATTTGCTTAGCAAATATTTATTAATACAAGCTACTGCTCTTGTCTTTGGGGATATAACAGTTACCAAAAAAATTTCATCTGTCTTGGACTTAAATCATTAACAAAGAATAGGCATACACAAATAATTAATTGCATGCTTTATTTAACTTTAATAATATTCACTAAAGGTATTATTTACCCCCACTGTCAAGTGAAAAACTGAGAGATTAAATAATTTAATGATGAGTATGAGTTACAGTGTTTTAAACTAAACTTAGATGTATATGATTACAAAGACCATGATTTTTTAGCCACACCTTTCCACGTGGATATTCTCATGATTGTCACTTCCTTCCCATGTCTTCAGCATGTCCCTTGAGGATCTTTTTTATCTGTATTTAACATGCTTACTTAAATCTCTCATTTAATGACAAAAATGCTCCTTTGACCCCATGTCACCTCTACTCACTATTCCATTTCTCTCTTTTCACAGCCAAGTTTGTTGAAAGAGTTGTTTATTCTCACAGTCTCTATTTCCTTGTCTGATATTTATTCATGTACTGTATTACAGTCTGTTTTTTACTTCCCTCACTCAAATAAAACACTCTATTAGTTGATTCCATGACCACTTGTCAGTCCTTATTTACATGCCAGGGACAAAAAAATTTTCTTATCAATTAAATTATGTAATTACAATACAATTAGAATAAACAGTTTAGGGAGTAAATACAATCAATTCCTGGTAGGCATGCAAATCAACATTCAATATGCCATGGCCATAAATCACAATATTCCCTAGACAGTGAAATTTTGATAACAGAATAAGTCAGTTTAGAGTATCTTACTTGTAAGTATTCCTATTTTTTCTTTCACAATTTTTCAGAAGTTCATGCTTGGGCTACTAGCTCACTGAACTAGGTATGAGAAATTCATAGAAGCTCAGAAAGGCTAAAGTTATTTATATGAGTGGGCAAGAGAAACAGGTGAAAGTTTTTAGAGGAAAGAAAGGAAAGATGGATTAGGGGCAAAGAAATAGGTCAAGAGGACTTTTAAGAAGGTTAGATGCATGACATAGTTTATATATGCCCAGCTCAGTGGCCATAGAAGATATAAAAATGTCAACATTTTCAAGATGTTTTAGAATGACACTGGGCTGCTTTTGTTATCATTTTACATGTTAAGGTGTCTCAGTTAAATTCAGGATGTATTTAATTATCGGGTAAATTTGACTATACTGGCTGTAAACTGGTATAAAACATGTTATATTTTCTTTCACATTCAAGCCATTAAAAATGCTACTTGACCTGCCTGGACCACTATTCTCTCTCCTCCATCAAAATGGCTATTTCTCACTTTTTCCTCAGGCCCTAACTTAATCTTTGAAAGCCCTCCCTAGCACCACCTACCCTCATGGTGCGTGCACATGCACACCCACATACACACACACACAAACACACACACACACACACACACCAAATCTGGGTTAGATATCTTCCCTTGTACTCAGAATACCCTATACTCACTGTCTCCTCACTTCAGACCATTTATCACACTGCATTGTAATGCCTGGAAATCTATCTATGATACCTCAATTTCTCCCTCCTCTCAAGAATTCAAGATCTCCAAGGACAAAGATCATCTTTTCTCTTTCATTATTTTCACCAGAAGCAAGCATAAACACACATGAGCATTTAGTAAATATTTGCTGAATGAATCAATAACTGAATGACTGAATGAACTAAACTGCATTTCCATGCCCACTCCAAGATGCCCTGGAGAACTGTTCACAGTTGAAGGGGTAACATGTATCAAACTTACCCAAGAACATTTTCTCAATACAAAAGCTTGAGTATACTCCTTCTCCACCACAGTCTCTGCCCTCTAGAGTATAATTAATTTCCTGGGGGTTAAAGGGCATGAAAATTTTAAAAAAAGGTGCTCAAAAAAGCAATCTAATCCACCTTCCATTGAACATCTGTGCTGTAGAAGGAAAACAGGGAATGTATGGTGATTGCAAAGATGGCATTGATGGACAGCCAGGTACAAATAAGCCATGTCGCTACTCTCTGACTCTTGGCATGAGCAAATCCAAATGGATTCCCCAAATCAAATCACATTTTACTAGACATGGCCCTTTGCTGTAAATGAATTCTGTAATTTTAGGTTACAGCAGGCAGTTACACACACTGGTTTTATTTGGTAAAGGTTTTCTTTACTTGACATTTTACTGCCTACAGGATTCCTGTCAAAAATGCTCATGCTACAACTATGATGTGCATTTACATGGTGGCTGACTGTTGTCTTTTTGCATTTGAGAAATTTGAGATAATTGAGGTAATTAAATACCTCACTTCTCTGAATTCTGAGTAATTAATGACGTGTGTAGGAATTAGCAGCTGGAGGTAACACGCTGATGTTTTCCTCAATCATTGTCCACAGTAAGTGTTTAAAATAAGCAAGTCATTCATTATTTACTCTACTTAACAGTTTTAATTTTTAAAAATGCAAGAGAAATAGGAAATTAAGATGGCCTAGTGGTGAGTTTCTTGTTTATATTTGGTTTTTCTTTTCAAATCTCTAGTTCAATAACAGTAAGTGTTATTGCAAGTTCCACATTGTTCCACAAGTTATGAGGAGTTTCACATTGGTGGGTACCTTAATAGGTGCCATCACCAGAGTGTGCTGTATTGACAGAATGTGTACCATAGGAAACTGAGAGAAGGTTTGCCTTGAATTTGCAATCAGAAACTGAAACTTTCTGTATCGATGTTGCCAGCTGTCAAAATTCTGTGTATATGCTGGAAATAGAGGTAAAATCAAGTCAGAAAGCAAAAACACTATCCTAAAACAGATGTTTATGAATTTTTTTACCCTACAGGACCCCTGAATTTCCAGTGTGTCCAAAGTGCTTGATATTATAAAAGAATATATACCCATATCCTGCCTCTGTGTCTGCACAATTCCTATGTATTCCAAGTCTCACTCCTCATCAAGATTCCATACCTAGAATCCTAAATGAACCAATTTTCCCAGTCCTTTGCCAAAGAGTCTCTAACCATGAGATAATTGTTGCACAACTTCTTTCAGTGGTAATTTTAACCTTTTCTTCTTGTGGTGGGTTAACCATTGATCTCTATCCAAGGAGATATTTCTCATGAATATTCTCATAGAAAATTTCACACTAGTGCACAGTTTTAAGGAAAACCATGAACTAGGCAATTTTCTACCATCCTCAGCAAACCAGTTTGAGCCTAGGACAGTCACACTATCCTCTTAATCATATCACTGTCCAAAATGTATTCTAGCTCTTGTGAATTTTGAGTGCTCAAAGGTATTTCTATGGGAAAGAACATCAAGGTTTGAAATCTCTCTTTCTTCCAAATGACAGTTGCCTAATTTACCTTCTTATACATGAGTGAAACAATATAGCAAAAAAAATAAAAGTTGAATTGAAGAGCACAGTGACCCAAAGATACCAGAAGTCCAATAAAACTGGGAAAGTGTTCTAATTGACACAAGGTGCCTAAACATTTATGTTAATATTAGCCTCTTAGAATAAAACCTCAACTCTGCAAATGTCACTGCTTTCTAAGGTTCAGAGAAGTTCAATACAAAAAAAGTAGATTCTCTTTAGAAATAAAAGGAATTATAAATTAACTCAAATTGAAGAACCTCTTCCTTGCCTTGAAAATTGTTGAAGCTCCTCCCTTCAAGGAACTGCAGTTGGCTTCCTGTCCTTCACTTGATGTGATGTTAATTATATACCTGTCAGCCTACCTACTCTATTTAGAAGGCAAGTTGCACATTTTCCAACCCACCACTTAGTTCTCTTCCAATTTTTAAATAGTGCTGACTGGTACTTTTTAATTAAGATTTGACAGTTGAAATTTGCATTCCAAAAGCTCATTGAATTCTATGGAATTAGATTGCCTATTTTGCTCTGCACACACACACACACACACCAATATTCCTAGGCCACTTTATTAAATGCACAAATAGGCTATCTTCTGCCTGGGTCTTCAATTACATAAGTTCTACAGACTACAGAAAATTTGGCCTTTAAACCATTGTAAATTGGCATTTGCAATTTTATGTTTTGTTAATGCAGTGTAATTTGGCATGCTAGGGAATTTGTGTAACTGTTAAAATACTTGTTCTTGTCATATTCATTATTAATTTATATTAGCTACAAGCAAAGGAATTTGTTGCAGCTTACTGGATTTTATTCCTCATAACTCTGTGGCTAATGCTGAGATTTTGATATGTACATATTAAGTGATACAGACTACATAGAGAGCTAAATATTTGGTTCACAGCAGAGAAATCTAGATTCATGGAAAATTATGTTAATGCCGGTTGTTATTATTTGCAATAACCAAAACTTACTTTATTAACATAAATGAACTGATTTTCTACATATTTTAACAGCAAGTAAAATAACCATCAATTTTCAAATATTGTACTTACCAGCTATGCTGATAGTAGAAATGACTTTTCACAGTCAATAGAATTTTAAAATATTTTCTGTTATATATCAAATAATATCGTATTACATATCATAAACATTGTGCTGCTACAAATGATAGAATAAAACATATTTTTTAGAAGCAAATTTGTGTTATTTACCCAGAAAAGGAGTTAGTCCTAAATTGTATATAAATATATAATTCTACTTACGCCTTAGAGAATGTGTATAAAAAGCATTAAATAATTAGTCAAAACAACTGATATTTCAAAGTAATTGTGGATTGGATAGATCTCAAATCACCAAAACGTCCTTTGGTCCCAATTTACTAGAAGCCAGTAACAGAAGCAAGGGTGGAATTGGATAGAGGAGGAGTCTTTGTTTTGTTAAATATCCATCTACTCCATTAAACCACATCAAGTAAAATTATACAATATAGGTTAAAGTATTGCTCCTATTATGTGAACTTAATATCAAGACAAGTTCCTTAGGTGCCTCTTTCCAACACAATAATCAAACCTAAGTATACTCAACATTGAAATCCTTAAGAGGGTATTGAATAATGAAACTCTCTAGAGAATTTTGAAAGAATTCAGTGTATACACAACATAATGTTCAAAATATCCAAAATACATTACAAAAAATTTTGACACACAAAGAACTAGAACATCTGATGCATTCTCAAGAAAAAAGTCAATCAACAGACTCTAACTTTGAGATAATGCAAATGGAGAATTATCAGTCTTATGGGGTTGCCATAAAAAAATACTACAGCTCAGGTGGTTTAAACAACCTAAGTTTATAGTCTACAAGTCTAAGTTTTCATCTAGGTTGGTTGCTAGGCCTCTCTTCCTGGCTTGTAGACAGCCACCTTTCCACTCTGTCCTCACATGGCCTTTCTTCTTTTTTCATGAAGGGAGATAGAGATCTCTGGTGTTTCTTCTTCTTATTATCAGGACACCTGTCCTATCAGATAAGGTCCCCACACTTATGACCTCATTTAACTTTAATTATCTTCCTAAAAGCCTTATCTCCAAATAAAGTCACATTGGGATTAAGGCTTCAACTTATGAATTTTGGGAGGACACAATTCAGTCCTCAACAATTAGACAAAAATTTTAAAGCTTTTATAAAAGCTATGCTTCATGAAGTAAAGGTAAACATTTTGACATAATTGGAAAAATAGAAGCATGTAACAGAGAAATAAAAATTATTTTAAACAGAACAAAATGGACTTTGGGAAATGAAATGCACAATTTCTAAAATCAAAACAATAAAAATAACAGAAAAGATTTAAGTAACAAAATGCGAATGGCAGAAGAAATAGTCTTTGACATTGAAGGTTAGTCAATAGAAATTATCCAATACAAAGAATAGAGAAAAAAAGATTGAAAAGTAAATAAACCTAAGAAAGGATGACATTTGTGTCATGAATGTCTCAGAATAAAAAGAGAAACAAATTGGTGTACAAAGAAATATTTGAAGAAACAATGTTTGAAAAGCATCTCAAACTTGGTGAAAAATTGAAATTTAAAGATTCAAGAAGTTTGACACACACAAAATAGGATAAAATCAAAGTAAAATTTGCTCAGACACTCTAAATTCAAATGCCAAAAAACAAAAAGAGAAAGAAAAAATATTGAAAGCACTCATAATAAAGTGACATTACATACAGGGGGAAAATTTGAATACTATGGATTTTTCACCAAAAACCTAGAAGTGGAATATTATCTTTATAAGTGTTGAAAAACAGACTTCTCAACCCAGAACTCTATATCCATAGAAAATATTGGTTTGGCCAAAAAGTGCCTTTGTTTTTTAAGTAAAAATAAAAGACATATTTTTCATTTTCACCAAGAACTTTAATGAACAACGTATTTACCCTTTTGTCCCACTACCTTCTGCTATGTTTCAAGCAACTTCATAATTCCTTCTCCCCAAAAACATTTTGAGCAAAAATCTATTCTAGGTGTCTTTTACAGTCTTCCGGGGAACTGAAATTTTTTCCATTAAGAGGATTTTGTAAAGACCAAAATAAATGGAAATCTGAAGGTGCAATGTTTGGTGAATACAGCAGATGAATCAGAACTTCCCAGCCAAGCTGTAACAGTTTTTGCCTGGTCATCAAAGAAACATGTGGTCTTGCGTTATCCTGATGGAAGATTATGCGTTTTCTGTTGACTAATTCTGGGCACTTTTCATTGAGTGCTGCTTTCAATTGGTCTAATTGGTAGGAGTACTTGTTGGAATTAATTGTTTGGTTTTCCGGAAGGAGCTCATAATAGAGGACTCCCAATCGCATTGTATACACATCACCTTCTTTGGATGAAGACTGGCCTTTGGTGTGGTTGGTGGTGGTTCATTTCACTTGCCCCATGATCTCTTCCATTCCACATTATTGGACAGTATACTCTTTTCATCGTCCATCACAATTTGTTTTAAAAACGGAATGTTTTTGTTACGTTTAAGTAGAGAACCACATGTGGAAATATGGTCAAGGTTTTTTCCGCTTAACTTTATGGAATCCAAACATTAAAGTGATTAACATAAACAAGGTGGTGCAAATGATTTTCAGCGCTTGATTTGAATATTTTGAGTATGTCAGCTATCTCCTATGTGGTATAATGTTGATTGTCCTCAGTTAATGTGTTGATTTGATTACTATCAACTTCAATTGGTCTACCCTACCGTAGAGCATCGTCCAGCAAGGAATCTCCAGCATGAAACATTGCAAACCACTTTTGACACATTCGATCAGTCACAGCACCTTCTCCATACACTGAACAAATCTTTTTTTCTTTTTTTTTTTGCATTTCAGTTGTGTTTTTACCTTTCTTGAAATAATAAAGCATAATATGCCAAAATGTTGCTTTTTTTCTTCCACCTTCAGTATTAAAATGGCTACACAAAACTTCATCAATTTTGATAAGTTTTTGTTTTTTAAATGCATGCTGATATGACAGCTGTCACAATACAATCTAACAAAATTGTTTTGAATTAAGTTAAAGACAACTAAACACTACTAGAGCTATCTTACAGAAAAAAATGAATGAAACTTTTGGCCAACCCAATATCTTTTGGAAATGAAAGAAAAAACAAAGACATCCTTAGATAAAAGAAAATTAGGACAATTATTAGCCAGCTGGCCAGCTCTAAAGGAAATACTAAAGGAAGCTCTTCAGACTGAAGCTAGATGATACAGGAGGGGAACTTTGAATACTGAGAAGGAGAGAAGAGCAATAGAAATGCTACATATCTGAAAAAAATATAAAAGTTTATTTTTTTCTTAAGTCTGTTAAAATATATATGAGCTCAGAACGTATAAATTATAACCCTTTCTGGTAACATTTCCAAGGTATGCAGATGGAATACCTATGATGAAACATAAAGGGGAGGGTTTATATAGACCTAAGGATTCAAATACATCTACATTTTATTGACAAAATTGATGAAATTTTAACTCTAAATAGACTGTAGACATTTAATATGTATATTGTAGCTCCTTAATGACAGGAAAAAAAGAAATAGATGTAGCCCAAAAACAATAGATAAATTAAAATGTAATACTAGAGTACTCAAATTATCAAAAAGAAATGAGGAAAGGGAAAATAGAACAACTAAAATCAGAGAAAAGGGGGAAAAAATTTAAAATTTTAAACCACATCAATAATTAAATTAAATGTAAATGTTCTAGACATAATTAAAATAAAGATTTTCAGGCTAGATTAAAAACTATATATGTGTAAATACATATATATATATATATATATATATACTTTAAATAGATTAAAATTTAAGTAGCAAAGTGAACATATCATGAAAACAATAATCAAAGAAAGTTGGAGTGGCTAAATTAATATCATATAAAGTAAACCTTAGAACAAGGAAATAACCGGTACATTGCATAATGATAAAAGGTTCCATACAATAAGAAGACATAGCAATCCTAAAGGTATGTGACCTAACAACAGAGCTTCAAAATATATGAAGCCAAAAGAACTCAAAGGAGAAATAGAAAAATCCACAAATATAGTTGAAATTTTTTTTTCTTTTTTTAAATTAATTAATTAATTTATTTATTTTTGGCTGTGTTGGGTCTTCATTTCCGTGAGAGGGCTTTCTCCAACTGTGGCGAGCAGGGGCCACTCTTCATTGCGGTGTGCGGGCCTGTCACCGTCGCGGCCTCTCCCATTGCGGAGCACAGGCCCCAGACGCGCAGGCTCAGTAGTTGTGGCTCACGGGCTTTGTTGCTCCACGGCATGTGGGATCTTCCCAGACCAGGGCTCGAACCCATGTCCCCTGCATTGGCAGGCAGATTCTCAACCACTGCACCACCAGGGAAACCCAAATATAGTTGAAATTTTAACACTCCTCTCTCAGTAATAGATAGAATAAGTAGACAGGACATCAGCAAGAATGAGAACACATGAACAGCCTTATCAACCATCTTGACCTCATTAATATTTCTACAAAAACCTATCTACAGAATAAATTTTATTTTCAAGTGCACTTGGAATATTTACCAAAATGGACAATATTCTGGGCTATATTACAAACCTGAACAAATTCAAAAGAATTGACTTTATGCAAAATACGTTTTCTGACCATAAGGTTTCTTAACTAGAAATTGATAGCACAAAAATACCTGAAAATTTCTCAAGTATTTGGAAATTTAAAAACACTCATGAGTAACACATCTGTCAAATAGGAAATCTCAAAGAAAATTAGAAAATATTTTGAACTGAACACAAATGAAAATACAACATATTAAAATTTGTTGGATGCAGCCAAAGCAGTGTTTAAAGTGATATTTATAGCACTGAGCACTTAGAAAAGAAGAAAGATTTTAAATCAATAATCTAAGCTTACAAAATTAGCAGAAGAGCAAGCTAATACCTATCCTTACAGATTATTACAAAAAATAAAAGTACAAAATTGAAGAAGAGGGACTACTCCCTAATTCATTCTATGAGGCCACCATTACCCTGATACCAATAGCAGAAACACACACACACAAATAAAATTACAGACCAATATCTCTGATGCATATTGATGCAAAAATCCTCAACAAAATATCAGCACACTAAATTCAACAGTTTTCAAAAGGGTCATACACCACGATCAAGTGGGATTTACTCCAGGGATTCAAGGATGGTTCAATATCTGCAACTCAATCAATGTGATACCCCATATTAACAAAAAGAAGGATAAAAATCACATGATCATCTCAATAGATGCAGAAAAAGCATCTGACAAAATTCAACATCGATTCATGATAAAAACTGTCATCAAAGTTGGTATAGAGGAAATATATTGCAACATAAATAAGGCCATTTGTGACAAATACACAGCTAACATCATACTCAACAGTGAAAGGTGAAAAAGAATAAAATATCTAGGAATAAACTTAACCAAAGAGGTGAAAAAATTATACTCTGAAAACTATAAAAAACTGATACAGGAAACTGAAAATGATACAAAGAAACAGAAAGATGTTCCATGTTTATGAATTAGAAGAATTAATATTGTTGAAATGTCCATACTACCCAAAGTAATCTATAGATTTAATGCAATCCTTATCAAAATATTCATGACATTTTACACAGAACTAGAACAAATATCCTTAAATTTATAAAAAACCACAAAAGACCCTGAACTGACAAAACAGTATGGAAAAAAAAAGAATGAAGCTGGAGGTATCACACTCCCTGCCTTCAGACTATACTACAAAGCTACAGTAATCAAAACAGCATGATACTGTCACAAAAACAGACACATAGATGAATGAAACAGAATAGAGATCCCAGAAGTGAACCCCACACTTATAGTCAATTAGTCTATGACAAAAGAGGCAAGTATATAACAATGGAGAAAAGACAATCTTTTCAATAAGTGGTGTTGGAAAAAATGGATGAAATTAGAACATTTTCTCACACCACATACAAAAATAAACTTAAAATGGATTAAAGACCTAAATGTAAGAACTAAAACCATAAAATTTCTAGAAGAGAACATAGGTAAAACACTCTCTGACATAAATCTTAGTAATATTATTTTGGATCTTTCTCCTAAGGCAAAAGAAACAAAAGCAAAAATAAACATTTAAATCTAGTTAAACTTAAAAGCTTTTGCAGTGCAAGGGAAACTATCAACAAAACAAAAAGACAATCTACTGAATGGAAGAAAAAATTTGCAAATGATATGACTCATAAGGGATTAATATCCAAAATATACAAATGGCTCATTCAACTCAATATTATTAAAACAAACAACCCAATTAAAAAATGGGCAGGGACTTCCCCGGTGGTGCAGTGGTTAAGAATCTGCCTGTCAATGCAGGGGACACAGTTTCAAGCCCTGGTCTGAGAAGATCCCACATGCCATGGAGCAACTAAGCCGTGTGCCACAACTACTGAAGCCCGCGAGCCTAGAGCCCATGCTCCACAACAAGAGAAGCCACTGCAATAAGAAGCCCGTGCACCTCAATGAAGAGTAGCCCCCACTCAGCACAACTAGAGAAAGCCCATGTGCAGCAAAAAAGACCCAACGCAGCCAAAAATAAATAAATATATAAATAAATAATTTTTTTTAAAAAAATGGGCAGAAGACCTGAATATACATTTTCCCAAAAAAGATATACAGATGCACAACAGGAACATGAGAAGATGCTCAACATTGCTAATAATCAGAGAAATGCAAATCAAAACCACAATGAGATATCACCTCACACCTGTCAGAACGGCTATCATCAAAATGTCTGCAAAGAACAAATGTTGGCGAGAATGTGGAGAAAAGGGAACCTGAGTAGACTGTCAGTGGAAATGTAAATTGGTGCAGCCACTATAGAAAATGGTATGAGGGTTCATCAGAAAACTAAAAATAGAGCTACCATATAATCCAGCAATTCCACTCCTGGGAATATATCCAAAGGAAATGAAAACACTAATTTGAAAAGATACATGCACCCCAATGTTCATAGCAGGATTAATTACAATAGCCAAGATATGATAGCAACCTAAGGGCCCTTAAACAAATAAACACATAAAGAAATGTGGTATATATATATATATATATATATATATATACAATGTAATATTACTCAGCCATGAAAAGAATGAAATTCTGCCATTTGCAACAACCTGGCTGGACATTGAGGGTATTATGCTTAGTGAAATAAGTCAGACGGAGAAAGACAAATACTGTATGGTATCATGTATGTGGAATATAAAAAATAAAACAATTGAATGAATATTACAAAACAGAAATAGACACAGATTTAGAGAAATAGTGATTACCAGTGGGGAGAAAAGGAGGGGCAAGATACGTGTAGGAGATTAAGAGATACAAATTACTATGTATAAAATAAATAAGCAATAAAGATATGTTGTACAGCACAGGAAAATATATCCATTATTTTGTAATATCTTAAAATAAGGTATAATCTGTAAAAACATTGAATCACTATGGCATACACCTGAAACTAATTTAATACTGTAAATCAACTACATGTCAATTAAAAAAAAGAAATCAGCAGAAGACAAATTAAATGCAAAGCAAGCAGAAGGAAGGAAATAAAGACTAGAAAGTAATTAAAGTAATATAATTAAAAACTGAAAAACAGTAAAAAGTCAATAAAACCAAGCAGTTTTTGAAAAGTTTGATAAAATTCATAAACCTCTAGTCAGACTGACAAAGAAAAAAAAAGAAAAATGACGCAAATTATCAATTTTTGGAATGAAAGAGGGGAAGTCAATACAGATCCTAAAGATATTACAAAGGTGATAAGGGAATACTAAGAATATTGTATGAACATAAATACACGTAAATAAACTTAGCTAATTTCTTGAAGGATACAAGCTAAAAAAAAAACTCAAGGAAAGATTGATAATTTAGATAATATCATATTCATTAAATAAATTGAATTCATACTTTAAAATATTTCAATAAAGAAATCTCCAGACCCAGATGATTTTACCCATAAATTCTGCCAAACATTTAAGAAAGAAATATTACCAATTATGCCAAAACTCTTCCAGCAAACAGAAAGGAATCAAATATTTCCCAACTTATTTTTATGAGGCCAGCATTTTCCTGATACCAGAATCAGACAATGACATTACAAGGAAAGAACACTACGTACAGACTCAAATTTCTCATGAATATAAAGGCAAATTTTTTCAACTTATTATTAGCAAACCAATCCAGGAAATATAAGTTTAATATAATGAACAGTGTTTTTCTAAGAAAGCAAGACTGTTTCAAAATTCAAAAATCAACATAATTCATTGTATGAATAGATTAATATATAAATATATATGTATATATCGTATATATGATCATCTCATTGTGCATAAATATCACTTAATAAAATTCTACATTCATTCATGATAAAATACTCAGTAAAATAAGAAGAGAAGATATTTCCTTAATCTTATAAAACACATCCACAGTATCTTATTGCTAACATGATATTTGATGGCTAAATTCTGAATCCTAAAATGAGGAACAAGGCAAGGATATCCTTTTTTATTACCTCTGTTCAACATCTTACTATAAGTCTTAACCAGTGGATTACAACAAGAAAAATAATTAAAATGCATACAGGTTAGAAAGAAAGAATGAAACCATCATTATTCATACGTCACATGATTATCTACACAGACAATCCCTTGGAACCTACAATAACAACAAAAAAGCTCATGGAATTACTACATCTAGGTTGCAAGTTTCAAGGTCTATATGGATGAATCATTTTTCTACATACTAGCAATAATAATTGAAAATTGAAATTAAGGAAAGCATATCATTTAAAATAGCATTAAAGTCATGAAATACTTAGATATAAATCTAACAAACTGTGTGCAAGATATGAATACTGGCAATTACAAAGCAAGGATAAAAAAATTCAAAGACTTAAACAAATTAAGAGAATGATAATGTTCCTGATTTGGAAGATACAATATTTTTAAGATGTTAATCTCCTGTATTAGTCAAGATTCTCCAGGGAAACAGAACCGAGAACGAATAAGATGTGTGTGTGTGTGTGTGTGTGTGTGTGTGTGTGTGTGTGTGTGTCATGTGTGTATATATATTTATTTTAAAGAATTGACTCATGCAATTATTGAGGCTGACAAGTACAAAATCTGCAGGCTGAAGATCCAGGGAATATCCAATGTTGCAGTTCCAGTCTAAAGACTGTCTATTGACAGAATTCTTTCTTACTTCAGGGAGCTTACTCTTTTGCTCTATTCAGACATACAACTGATTAGATGAATCCCACACACAATTTAAATGTTGATCTCACCCAAAAATACTCTCACAGAAGTATCCAGAATAATGTTTGATAAAATATCTGGGCACCGTGGCCTAGCCAAGGTGACATATATATTTAAGTATCAAATCACCCCAATTGGTCTATAGATTCATTACAATCCCAATCATTATCCAGGAAGCATTTCTTTTTAAGTCATAACATGATTATAAAATATATATGGAAAATCAAAGATCCTTGATTACTTAAAAGAAACTTTAAGTAATTATTTTGGGGGGCTTAACTACTTTATTTAGATGTTTAATATAAAGCTATAGAGTAATTAAACCACTGTAATATTTGCAGAAGGCTAGATATATACTTAAATGGACCAGAATAGAGTCAGGCCATAGATCCACAGATATATAGTTAATTGATTTTTAATAAAGGAGTAAAGACAATTCAATAGGGAAAGAACAATCTCTTCAACAAATTGTTCTGGGGCAATTTGACAGCTATATGCAAAGGAAAAAAAAAAAAAAGAAGGATGAAGGAATGAAGAAAAAGTCAATCCATACTGCTCACCTTATGCAAAATTAACTCAAAATCAATTATAGATCTAAGCATAAAACCTAAAAATCTCAAATGTCTGGAATAAAATATTTGTGACTTTCGATTAGGCAAATGCTTCTTGGATATTACACCATAATCATAATCCATAAAAGAAAAAAGTGTATAAACTGGACCTCATCAAAATTAAAAAGTACTCTGTGAAAACATAGTTACAGGAATGAAAAGGGAAGGCTACAAAATATAAGTAAATATTTGCAAAGCACATATCTGAGAAAGGACTTTTATCCATAATATACAAAAACACTTAAAATTCAATAATAAGAGAATTTTAAAAATTAAAAAACAGCAAAATATTTGAACAGACACTTCATCAAATAAAATATATAGATGGCACATCAGCACATGAAAAGATGCTCAACATCACTGGGCATTAAGGAAAAGCAAATTACATCCATAAAAATATGCTACTACAACTTATTAGAATGGATAAAATTAAAGAAAAAAAAAACTTGACGGTACAAAATGCTAGGGAAGAATCTCCCATCATATTGGTGCAAATACAAAATGCTCCAGACATTTTGGAAAACAATTTAGCATTTGGCATTGTCTTATAATGCTAAACCTTTACTTATTATATGATCCAGCAATTCCACTCTACATATTTACCTAAGAGAAATGACTTGTACATGATTGTTTATCATGGGTTATTCATAATCCCTCAAACTAGAAACAACCCAAATATCCTTCAGCTATGAATGGATAAACAAAATGTAGTAGTCATACACATTCAGTAACAAAAAAGAAATTACTGAAACATTCAACAATATCTATGCATTGTTTCAAGTAAAGGAAGCCAGACTCAAAAGGCTACATACTGCACGATTCCACTTATATAACATCTGTAAAAGGCAAATCTGTAGTAACAGAAAATAGATCTGTGATTTGGGGAATGGGTTTACTCAAAGAGACATCACAAGGGTTTGCGGAAATAGTTACATCATTGGAAGAATTTGTCAAAACCATAAAACTCCACACACAAAAATATAAATTTTATTCTTTTAAAATAAAATAATTAATTAAATATATATTACAATAAAAATAGATCAGTGACGGAATCTCTCGTACAGAAATTTCATTTTAATTTGTCTGAGTGTGTATTCCAGTCATTAGTAGTTTTCATTTTTTTGTTTGTTTTTTTAACTCTCTTCTCTTCTGGTTTTCACAAGTATGCAAGGGGGAGTTAATATCATTTAATTCTCTTTCATTGATGCTGATTTGGAATCCCCAAATCCCAATCTAAGAGTTAAAGAGCATAAATATAACAGGTTTAGGAAGGCGACTCCCGTGGGATACTAGAAATACCCCTGAACTGCAAGTCAGAAGACCTGTGTTTGTGATTCTGGCTCTGTCACCTACTTGCTGTCTTTTCTTGGGCAGGTAACATGGCAGATTGGTAGTGTACTTGCTGTTTGTTACATAAGAGGTTTGACCTCATGAGCTCTACACTTTCTTCTACTCTGACATCCTAGGATACAGGAGCCCATGATTCCAGCCCTAGATTGGTCCTTAATTTGGTGTATTGTTTTCAAAACTGTTGCTTTAATTCTTCTGAGCCTCATATTCCTCACCTGTTAAGTTGGAAAAGAGCAACGTGATTAAGAAAAAAAAAAGACAGCATAAGAAAGTAGAGGGAAAACCTATACACTCCCTCTGTCTCTGATCTTACCACCCAGTAAAACATAAACTTCTATTCTCTTGAAAATCACCAGTAGAAACCACTAACTACCCTCTCTACACATTTTACTGGCTTCTCCCCACAGGAGTAGGAATAATCTATCTAGTTGCTAAAATGTCAAGGGACTGACAGCCATCCATATTTTTTTCTATTGTAGGGAGAGTAATATGCTAAACGTCATTTGCAAAGGGGAACCTTCCTCTTCTGGTCTCTCTGCTCTCACTAGATGTGCCTCAGATCACAATCTTCTCAGCTGGCTATTGACCTAACTCTCCCCACAGGCAGGTCCCAAGTACTAGGCTGGGAGCGAAGGTTAGGGAATATGAAGACCATTTTGGTCACAAAGAGTAGTGAAGAAATGAATGCTTTATAACTGGATTTTTGAGGACGATGTCGGGGGCAGCTCTGAATTGTAACATATTCTGATTTCTCCAGGGCAAGTAGTCCCACTGTGGCCTTTTTCAAGCTATGAAAATGATGTCACTGAATGTGGAGTGGGGAAGAGATGCATACTTGGCTCTTGCAAACCAGTATAGTGGCTTTAGCACAGCACTAGCTGTAGATATGAGTTATATAATTCAATCAAATTTTAAAAGCAATAAAGCTGATACTTGGAAACAAATTACACCGATACGATTTTTCTCCAATCAGATTCACAAAAATGCAAAAGCTTGATGATATACTCTAGTGGTAAGTCTATGCTCCTAATTGTTGCTAGGAGTGCAAAATTGTATTAACCAATATTGATGGGATTTTAGCAATATCCATGAAGAATACATAGGTATTTATCCTTCAGTAACCAAGCTCCCTTACATTGGATGGAGGTTTGTTAGTGAACAAGATAGTCACACAGCTCAAATTATCACAGTGCACTTTTTAAACCATCAGTGGAAAAAGTTATCTTTGAAATGAAAAAAAAATGTGTATATATATATTAATCAGATACCACTTTAAGTGATCAAATTAATATTGTCAGTAATAGGAGAAATTGAAATCATATGTCTTCTGATATGCACTGAAAAGAACACAACATCTATCTATATAAAATTCCTGTTAAAGGGAGATTAATGTTTTCGACTATATCTAAATTTTTAAAGTCATTAAGGACCTTATTTGGTACGACATTTTGAGTTAGCTTTGTGAATGTAATATTTGTATTGTCACGTAAGAGAATATTCTTGTTCTTAGGAGATACACACTAAAATAGAGGTGGGGAGTCATGATGTCTGCACCTTGCTCTTATGTGGTTCAGAAAAAACAGTATGAACATGTATAGATGAGAGTAAGAAAATGAATGAGAGAGATAAAGCAAATACAGCAATTTATTAAGAATTAGTGAACTAAAGTAAAGGACAAACATACTAGTATTCATAGGACTATTCTTTTAATTGTTTGTAATTTTGACAGTTTTCAATATAAATATTTCCAAAATAAAAGTTGAGAAATAAAGGATACTTGAACACGAGGTCAAATATATATACATACATACATACAGGTATATTTGTTATAGTGTTGATGCAACAAAATGTTACAAGCAAACTCAGTTTCAATATTAACAAAGTGATTGAATAAATTATGATTTCTGTATGATGGACACAACAGTTAAAGTGATGATACAGATTTTTTAATTTACTGTAATGGCCTTTGGGTGTTGAGATTTCAATTTGAATGTTGTTTTTTTTATCACTTTTTATCTGAAATGTTTGTTTTGTTGCAAAATTAAAACATTGAAATCTATAATTTCAGCAGACCTGAAAAATTATTTTAAAACACAAAAATAGGTTCTTAATATCTGTTAGATATATGAAAATATATTTCCTGATGGGGATTCCAGATCTCTTGAAGAAATATCCTATAACTTCTACAATGTGAATACTTCTCAGTGTGAATTTTTCTAGGAGTCTATTTATTGGAGAAATTTTCCTCTTATAGATACAATATTAACATGTTTGATATGTAAGTATTTTCCTAATTTTTATTACCTGCTCCATACTTATTGTGTTCACCTATAACCAAGTTTTTTAAGAAACATTTTCTGAAAACGTGGTGGTATTTTACTAGTGCAAAGAGGATCCGTGTCTTTTGTTAAAATAAAATTATTTTTAATAAATGCCTAAGTTTTTAATCAGAATATTTCTTATTTTTTCTTTTTCCATCTATATAAAAATTACACTTTTTTCTCTACAATATTTTTGTACATTGAATCTGAAATGTCATAAAGAGCCACATATAAATGCAACAATTCAAACAGTGCCTTATCAAGAGAAAAAACACTGATGAATATTAATTGCATAAAACTTACATTGACTAACGTTCCTCAGCAATTCATTCAAACCCACTACATGGATATTTTCTCATTATTCTTATCCTTAATAAGAAAATTGCCTATCACATTTTTTAATTGCAAAATATTATGAATTTGTTTTATTGCATATTATTTTACACAAAATATTAAACTGTCATTCACTGGCCTATAGAAGATCAAGTTTCTTTCTAAAAGTTTTCTCTCTTGCTTTTTTTTTTTTAATGTAAGGATTCTGTGACACCAGACACTTCAAAAACCCCAACCATAAACTATCTTTGGTAGAGCCAAATGTATACTTCGGAGGTGAGAATATGCCCTGACCCCTTGCTGTCTTTTGTGATAAATTGAGGACTTTGTGTACCATACTGTTAACTTGAGCACAACTCTGTTTTCAGACTTTCTAAATCCCTGGATTATTTTGAAAGCATCAGAATGTTTGAAACTCAAAATTTTTGAAATGGTAGAAGGGATATAAGGATAAGTCCTATATACCTTTAGTGCTTCGTACAATAGTCTCCCTTATGCTCTTTGGGCTCACTAGAAATAGAGTCATCATCATAATACAGCCTCTGAGATCAGGAGGCACAGTGTGAGAAAGAAGGCCATGAAAGCAGAGCTCGTGGGGCTCTCAGTGACAGCTCTTATATAACTCTGTTTCACTTTCCCAAGCTGTAGGCATTGCAACAGCTGTTTTGCTTCCCCTGCTGGAAGCACTGAACTCCAGCCTGACTCCCAGTGGCATCTTTTTAGAGCACAGTATGCATGTCTGTGCTTGCTAGTCTGAACAGACAGGATCATTAAACTCTACTGGGAGCCACATGGTTTCTAGTAGACAAGAATTTCTCCATGGCATATGGAGGGTGAAACATCAGAACAAGAATTTTCAAGGTTGGACCAATCTTCATTGTACTATTCAAGGCACTTTTGATGGTCAATTTCTTCTAAGAGTCATCAGGGCATAGGGCAAAGAACTTTGGGTTTAGATTCAAAACATCAAGGGTCAAAAGGACTCAGACCCCAGTGGTTCTAGGAAAAATATTTAACATTTTGAAAAAATAATTATAATCCTTAACTGACAGGTTTGTTGTGAAAATTATAAAAGGTAAAAAGAAGTTGGCAAAAACAAACAATCCGATTAAAAAATGGGCCAAAACTTTGACACCTCACCAAAGAAGATCTAGAGATGGCAGATGAGCATATGAAAAGCTATTCTACAGGGAAATAAAAAGCAAAACAACAATGAGATACTCCTACCCACCTATTAGAACGGCCAAATTCCAGAACACTGACAAAACCAAATGCAGGCAAGGATGTAGAGCAGCAAGAACTCTCGCTTGTTGCTAGTGGGAAAGTAAAATGGTATGGTATAGTTCTTTTGGAAAACAGTTTGGCAGCTTCTTAAAAGCTAAACATCTATACCATGAGGTCCAGCAATCCCTCTCCTTGGTATTTACCCAAAGAAATCGGAAACATGTCCACACAAAAAACAAGCCACACATGTTTATACATAATTGCCAAAACTCGGAAGCAATCAAGATGTCCTTCAGTAGGTGAATGAATAAATAAACTGTGGTACACCCGGGCAATGGTATATCATCCAGCATTAAAAAGAAATAAGCTATTAAGCCATGAAAAGACATGGAGGAAACTTAAATGCACATCATTAAGTGAAAGAAGCCAATCTTAAAAGGTTATATTCTGTATGATTCCAACTGTATGACATTCTGGAAAAGGTAAATCTATGGAGACAGTAAAATGATCAGTGGTTGCCAGGGGTTAAGGGGGTGGGGAAAGATGAATAGATGGATCACAGAGGATTTTTAGGACAGTATAATATCATACTCTGTATGATATTATAATGACGGTCATATATCTGAAATGAAAATGATTAAAACAGCTCTATTCATTGGCACTTCATGTCTTCCTGATCCTACACTAGATTCAAGTACATTTTCTCATCATCATAACTCTAAAGGATAGGAATTGTCAAGCACCTTCAATGGAAGAAGAAACTGAAGTGGAGAAAATAATAAAACAACAGAATAATAAGTTCTGTTGTAGCACCATTTCTTCAAATTTTCTTCTTAATATTGATAGTTATTTCTGCAATATGTTATCATATCCTCTTATTTTCATTAATTCTATTTTTAAAATATATATTTTTAAATAAATTTATTTATTTATTTATTTATTTATTTATTGCTGCATTGGGTCTTCATTAGTGTGCGCAGGCTTTCTGTAGTTGCGGTGAGTGGGGGCTACTCTTTGTTGCAGTGCGCTGGCTTCTCTTTGTGATGGCTTCTCCTGTTGCAGAGCACGGGCTCTAGGCATGCGGGCTTCTGTAGTTGTGGCACATGGGCTCAGTAGTTGTGGCACGTGGGCTTAGTTGCTCTGAGGCATGTGGGATCTTCCCGGACCAGGGCTCGAACCAGGGTTCCCTGCATTGGCAGGTGGATTCCTAACCACTGTGCCACCAGGGAAGTCCTAAAATATATTTTTAATTGTGTTTGAAAAATGTACGTTAAAATTTACCACATTTAAGGGTACAATTCAGTAGTGTTATGTATATTCACATTTTTGTACAACCAATCTCCAGAATTTATTTATCTTGGAAAGCTGAGACTCCTTACTCATTTAAACAACAACTTTCCAATTCCCCCCTCTCTCCAGTCCCTAGCAACCACTTTTTTGCTTTCTGTTTCTATGAATTTGACTACTCCAGGTACCTCAAATAAATGGAATCATACAGTATTTGGCTTTTTGTGACTGGCTGATTTCACTCAGCATAATCTCTTCAAGGTTCATCCATGTTGTAGCCTGTATCAGAACTTTCTTCCTTCTGAAAGATAAATAGTATACCATCGTATGTATATAGGACATTTGTTTATCTCTTCATTGATAGATATGTGGTTATAACATGGGTGTGTTATTTTCATTAATTGTCTGGAGAATGAAAATTGCTTTCCCAAATATTTGTTTGCTGTGATGGCGAAATACAATGCAGAAGGCTGCAAATAAGAAAAGAGTTTATTTGGGGTCTTAAGAATTGCAGTTCAGAAAACACAGATTCAGGTAGAACTGAAAGAGTGTTCCAGGGAAGAGAAAGGGTTGGGAGTTATATAGACAAAAAGCCATGAGTTTGTTAAAAGTTGCCTGGGGAAAAATGTGATTGACTCTGACAGTAGTCAGGAAATATTTGTCCTTAAGGAATCACGAGTTATTTTAGGGTAAGTGTCTGTTACATAGACAGGCTGTTACTAGTTATTTTAGGGTAAGGTCCAATAAGTATCTTGTGTTTCTGACAGATGTTCTGGACGACTTCATTAGAACAATAAGTGGTCAAAAGATCCGATTCCATCCAGGCTGAGACATGCATAAGTCACACTTTCTTAATGGTGTCCTAGCTCCATTTTAGAGAGCATTCTTAGCAATATTAACTCCATTTTGATTTTGATTTTTGTTTCACTGGTAAAATGCTATAAAATATGCTCTCACATGCTCTGAATATATCTATCTATCTATCTATATCTATCTATCTATATATATATATATATAGCAGCAACTTTTAAATTTAATCTCATTTTTCTCCTGTTTACTTATCTTTGAATAAGGACAGATCTACCTGACTTGCTATGTGACTAGACTCTCATCAGGTCCCTTCCTGTACAGCCTATAACACATTCGTTAGAGAGTAAGCTGTAGCATCAGCTGATACAGGTTTGTAACACCAGTTCAGTTCCTCAATAATTTGAAGTTGCTGAGAGGAAAACACAGAAGTTTGTTGCCGTCAACTTTTCCCCTTTGTTTATTTAAACAGCTGAAGGAGAAACTTGCTTTCCCTATCTTTTTGCCTCTCTTCAGACATATGATATGGTTATGCCTAGTGTTCTTCCTAGAATTTATTTGAGGGATTGATCAAATTGTACATATATTGTGCAGTTTTAGAAGATGTTCCTTCTATTGAGGTTAAATAAAAATCACTTCTTATTTACATGATAATTAATCATGCCCACCTGAACAGCACAGTTTAGTCATTCCAAATTCCATGTTTGAAAAAAATTACATAAATATGAATGCTAGTTTTACCTGTTTAGGATGATAATGAAGTTCCATGGCATGAGAAAATTTTATGATGGGTAAGCTAGAACACCCAAGCAACTAAGGCCTTATCCTAAATAGTTGAATATCTTGGAAACTGGTAAGAACTGCTTTACAGCTTTCAGGTGCAGATTTTTAATGATGTCTTATTTTTTGTCAAATTAAATTAAAATGATCCAGAGAGCTCACTTGCCAAATTGAGAGAAGATCCATAGCCACATGGTGTCACTATAGAATGCTGGTCCTCCACCACCTGACCTGCTGGTTGATAAAAGTTGCAACCAAGTCTTTCTGACCTGGCTCCCAGGATATACTGGCATGTCCATTATAGGCAGTTATTATATGGGGACTCTGCTCCCTGAGTGTCTGCTCACCCACCTGTCCCTGCTGCATTTTACAGTAACTAAGTTCAGTGTACACTTGTTAAACACAAAGCCATTCTCCTCATAGGTACTGGGTTAGATTAGATTGAGCATTTGCCCTTGAAGAACCTACATGATTCTCCACCTCTCCAGGCTCTAAAAACTCAACCAGGATAGAGTTGACTGCTTTCCTTTTCAGATTAATTAATAGGGGTGTTTCCATTTGCATCCTAGCAATAGAGTGTTCCAAACCCTGCTCCAAGGGAGTCTTAGAAGATATTGTTTTCCAAGTTAATTAATCTCTTCCCAGTAACTCTTAATCAAAAAAAAATTAATGTCCTTTGCTGAAGAGGATTGGATTGCCTCTAACAGAGTCATTCCCTGGAGGAAAAAAGACTCTATTTTTCTTTTGTTTTGATTTTAGGGGTGATGTTGGTGGTGGAAGGATTGAGGGGATAATTTCCATGCCTTAACAGTGATTTTAGCCAGATTGACTCCCTGTCACTTTTCCAGGTATAGCAGAGGGAAAAAAATGTTGTGTGAAATGATACTCTAATGCATACATACCTGTTCATTTCAGATGATCATCCTTATATGTAAATGAAGTACCAGACATGTTATTTGAGGGACATGGCAAAATTTTCCTTTCTAAATTTATCTCACTGATTAACTTCCTATAGAATATTTGTGATTCTTTTACATTATTTAAGGCACAGTATCTCTTTAAAGAGATCTTCTTTAAAATAAAGGCACCCTGCGCAAACAATAGTGATACCAGTACTAGTAGAAAAAAAGTATGATATTTTTTTCCTTTTAAGACAATAGAGATAAATTGTCTCCAATGGAACCATGCCCTAGAATCAAGGAAATGTTGTTTAATATGCTGGAAGACATAGTGGGTTACCTTCCTTTCCTCCACAAGGGAGCCAAGATATATTACTTTGATGCAGAATATAATATGTGCACATAATAAATGGAATTAGACACTTTTCATGCATAATTTCATTTAAACATCTTAATAGTCTTATGGGGAAGATATTGGTACACAAATTCACATGATAGGAAGGAGTCGCAAAGACATTAAGTAACTTGTCATGGTTCACCCAACTTGTAATTGATGCAGACTGTGTTCAAACACTGGTCAAGCTGATGAACAGTCTCACATCCTTCATCATATGCTATACACTTTACCATGAGAAATTTATTTCCTTTAAAAATAATAACTAATATTCTAATTCCTTTATGTTTTATAAACTGTTTTCTTACAAATCATTAAATTTTCACAACAATCTGTTGAAGTATCTAGGGCTATTACAATCTCCATTTTACAGGTGAAGAAAAAGAAAATTTGAGATTAATTAATTAATTGACAGAGATCCCTCAGATAGTAAAGAGTAGAAGACCAAGATCTAGCTACTTCCAAAGCCTCTGTATCAGCGCATTTGGACAGACCTATTTTCACATGAGACTTCTTGAAAAAGAGGTAGCAGTGCCAGAGAATAGGGTACCTTAGACTAAGGTAACAAGAAGAAATCAAAGGGTAATTGCAGAAAGTAAAATAACTGGGAAATCATTTAACTCCACAGTTTATCTGGTCAACTGTCTAGTGCAACTTATATTTAAAACTAGACACATTACATGACTACACCATCAAAGCAACTAAAAGAAATATTTGGGGACATAGAACAATCATAGTAAGTCTGCCAAATAAGAAAGGATAAGACAAAACATGAAACTGTTACTTCAGACCTGTTTAGACTTGTAAAAATATAAAAGAACCATAAATATAAAATATACCCTAGTTTTTTTCACAACTTCAATCACATTTCTGAGCCAGCACCATCATTCATCAATATTTTAGAACAGAGATATTGGGACAACATGGTTTTATCACTGACTCAGTTTTGTACACTAACTAGTCTTCTATAGAATTATTTTGATTTTATTTTTTTGATCTTGTGTAGCTAATTTCTTGTGTGACCCTGTCATACTTCAAAGCAATGACAATCCATTCAACTACAACTACGCAGGAGCTGTTTCCTAGTCCTGTACTGTGATTTGTAAAGAATACATATTTGAGACTGTTGTGGTTCTATTTTACCTTATGGTTGTTGTTTCATCTATATTTTTATTTTTATATTTTTTCTATCATAGCTCTTAGTTACCTAGTTTAATTTTATTTTTTGTTTTGTTATTGTTCTTTTTTTTTTTTTTCCTTCCTGCCTTGCATGGCTTGCAGGATCTTGGTTCAAGAGCTGGGGGTTGTGCCAGAGCTCTGGCAGTGGAAGCTCCAAGTCTGAACCACTTTACTAACAGAGAACCTCAGACCCCAAGGAATATTCATCAGAGGGAAGACTCCCAGAGGTCCTCATCTAAGCACTAAGACTCAGCTGTAACCAACAGCCTAAAAACTTCAGTTTTGGAAGCCTCAGGCCAAACAACCAGTAAGACAGGAACACAGTCCCACTCATAAAAAAAAGGAAAAAAAAATGAGACAGCAAAAAAATATGTCACAGATAAAGGAGCAAGATAAAAAGCTACAAGACCAAATAAATAGGAAGAGTAAATAAGCAATCTACCTGAAAAAGAATTCAGAGAAATGATAGTAAAGATGATGCAGAATCTTGGAAATATAATGGAGGCATGGATTGAGAAAACACAAGAAATGTTTAACAAAGATTGAGAAGTACTAAGGAACAAACAAACAGAGAAGAACAACACAATAACTGAAATGAAAAATACACTAAAGGAATCAATAACAGAATAACTGAGGCAGAAGAACGAATAAGTGAGCTGGAAGACAAAATGTTGGAAATATCTGCCGAGGAGCAGAAAGAAGAGAAAAGAATGAAAAGAATTGAAGACAATCTCAGAGACCTCTGGGACAACACTAATGCACCAACATTCGAATTATATGGGTCCCAAAAGAAGAAGAGAAAAAGAAAGGGTCTCAGAAAATATTTGAAGAGATTATACTGGAAAACTTCCCTACATGGGAAAGGAAATAGTCACCCAAATCCAGGAAGCACAGAGGGTCCCATACAGGATAAACCCTAGGAGAAACAAACCAAGACAAAATATTAATCAAACTAGCAAATATTAAATTCAAAAAAAAAAAATTAAAAGCAGAAAGGGAAAAACGAAAAATAACATACAAAGGAATTCCCATAAGGTTATCAGCTGATTTTTCAGCAGAAACTCTGCAGGCCAGAAAGGAGTGGCAGGATATGCTTAAAGTGATGAAACAGAAAAACCTACAACCAAGATTACTCTATCCATCAAGGATCTCATTCAGATTCGACAGAGAAATCAAAAGCTTTTCACACACGCAAAAGATAATAGAATTCAGTACCAACAAACCAGCTTTACAACAAATGCTAAAGAAATTTCTCTAGGCGGAAAACACAAAAGAAAAAAAAAGACCCATAAAAACAAACCCAAAACAATTAAGAAAATGGTAATAGGAACATACATATCGATAATAATCTTGAATGTAAATAGATTAAATGTCCCAAACCAAAAGACACAGACTGGCTGAATAGATACAAAAACAAGACCCATATATGTGCTGTCTACAAGACACCCACATCAGACCTAGGGACACATACAGACTGAAAGTTAGAGGATGGAAAAAGATATTCCATGCAAATGGAATTCAAAAGAAAGATGGAGTAGCAATTATCATTCAGATAAAATAGACTTTAAAATAAAGACTATTACAAGAGACAAAGAAGGACACTACATAATGATCAAGGGATCAATCCAAGAGGAAGATATAACAATTGTAAATATTTATGCACCAAACATAGGAGCACCTCAATACATAAGGCAAATACTAACAGTCATAAAAGGGGAAATTGACAGTAATACAATCATAATAGGGGACTTTAATACCCCACTTTCACCAATGGACAGATCATACAAACTGAAAATAAATAAGGAAACAGAAGCTTTAAATGATACATTAAACAAGATGGACTTAATTGATATTTATAGGACATTCCATCCAAAAAGAACAGAATACAATATCTTCTCAAGTGTTCATGGAACATTCTCCAGGATAGATCATATCTTGGGTCACAAATCAAGCCTTAGTAAATTTAAGAAAACTGACATCATATCAAGTATCTTTTCTGACCGCAAGGCTATGAGACTATATATCAATTACAGGAAAAAAAATACAAACACATGGAGGTTAAACAATACACTACTTAATAACCAAGAGATCACTGAAGAAATCAAAAAATACCTAGAAACAAATGACAATGAAAACACAACGACCCAAAACCTATGGGATGCACCAAAAGCAGTTCTAAGAGGGAAGTTTATAGCAATACAAGCCTACCTTAAGAAACAAGAAAAATCTCAAATAAACAACCTAACCTTACACCTAAAGCAATTAGAGAAAGAAGAAGAAAAAATCCCCAAAGTTAGCAGAAGGAAAGAAATCATAAAGATCAGATCAGAAAGAAATGAAGGAAATGATAGTAAAGATCAATAAAATTAAAAGTTGGTTCTTTGAGAAGATAAACAAAATTGATAAACCATTAGCCAGACTTATCAAGAAACAAAGGGAGAAGACTCAAATCAATAGAATTAGAAATGAAAAAAGAGAAGTAACAACTGACACTGCAGAAATACAAAGGTTGATGAGAGATTAATACATGCAACTATATGCCAATAAAATGGACAACCTGGAAGAAATGGACAAATTCTTAGAAATGCAGAACATTCCGAGACTGAAAGAGGAAGAAATAGAAAATATGAACAGATCATTCATAAGCACTGAAATTGAAACTGTGATTAAAAATCTTCCAACAAACAAAAGCCCAGGACCAGATAGCTTCACAGACAAATTCTATCAAACATTTAGAGAAGAGCTAACACCTACCGTTCTCAAACTCTTCCGAAATATAGCAGAGGGAGGAACACTCCCAAACTCATTCTACGAGGCCACCATCACTCTGATACAAAAACCAGATAAAGATGTCACAAAGAAAGGAAACTACAGGCCAGTATCACTGATGAACATAGATGCAAAAATCCTCAACAAAATACAAGCAAACAGAATCCAACAGTACATTAAAAGGATCATTCACCATGATCAAGTGGGGTTTATCTCAGGAATGCAATGATTCTTCAATATACACAAATCAAAGAACGTGATACACCATATTAACAAATTGAAGGAGAAAAACCATATGATCATCTCAATAGATGCAGAGAAACTTTCAACAAAATTCAACACCCACTAACGTTAAAAACCCTCCAGAAAGTAGGCATAGAGGGAACTTTCCTCAACATAATAAAGGCCATATATGACAAACCCACAGCCAACACTGTCCTCAATGGTGAAAAACTGAAACCGTTTCCACTAAGATCAGGAACAAGACAAGGTTGCCCACTCTCACCACTATTATTCAACATAGTTTTGGGAGTTTTAGCCACAGCAATCAGAGAAGAAAGAGAAATAAAAGGAATCCATGTTGGAAAAGAAGAAGTAAAGCTGTCACTGTTTGCAGATGACATGACACTATACATAGAGAATCCTAAAGATGCTACCAGAAAACTACTAGAGCTAATCAATGAATTTGGTAAAGTAACAGGATGCAAAATTAATGCACAGAAACCTCTTGCATTCCTATACACTAATGATGAAAAATCTGAAAGTGAAATTAAGAAAACACTCCCATTTAACATTACAACAAAAAGAGTAAAATATCTAGGAATAAACCTACCTAAGGAGACAAAAGACCTGTCTGCAGAAAATTATAAGACAGTGATGAAAGAAATTAAAGATGATACAAACAGATGGAGAGATATACCATGTTCTTGGATTGGAAGAATCAACATTGTGAAAATGACTCTACTACCCAAAGCAATCTACAGATTTAATGCAATCCCTATCAGACTACCACTGGCATTTTTCACAGAACTAGAACAAAAAATTTTGATAATTTGTATGGAAACACAAAAGACCCTGAATAGCCAAAACAATCTTGAGCAAGAAAAACGGAGGTGGAGGAATCAGGCTCCCTGACTTCAGACTATACTACAAAGCTACAGTAATCAAGAGAGTATGGTACTGGCACAAAAACAGAAATATAGATCAATGGAACAGGATAGAAAGCCCAGAGATAAACCCACACACATATGGTCAACTTATCTTTGATAAAGGAGGCAAGACTATACAGTTCAGAAAAGACAGCCTCTTCAATAAGTGGTGCTGGGAAAACTGGACAACTACATGTAAAAGAATGAAATTAGAACACTCCCTAACACCATATACAAAAATAAACTCAAAATGGATTAAAGACCTAAATGTAAGACCAGACACAATCAAACTCTTAGAGGAAAACATAGGCAGAACACTCTATGACATAAATCACAGCAAGATCCTTTTTGACCCACCTCCTAGAGTAATGGAAATAAAATCAAAAATAAACAAATGGGACCTAATTAAACTTCAAAGCTTTTGTACAGCAAAGGAAACTATAAACAAGATGAAATGACAACCCTCAGAATGGGAAAAAAATATTTTCAAATGAAACAACAGACGAAGGATTAATCTCCAAAATATACAAACAGCTCATGGAACTCAATATCAGAAAAACAAACAATTCAATTAAAAAATGGGCAGAAGCCCTAAATAGACATTTCACCAAAGAAGACATACAGATGGCCAAGAGACATATGAAAAGATGCTCAACATCACTAATTATTAGAGAAATGCCAATCAAAACTACAATGAGGTATCACCTCACACCGGTCAGAATGGCCATTATCAAAAAAGCTAGAAACAATAAATGCTGGAAAGGATGTGTTGAAAAGGAACCTTCTGGCACTGTTGGTGGGAATGTAAATTAATACAGCCACTATGGAGAAAAGTATGGAGGTTCCTTAAAAAACTATAAATAGAACTACCATAAGATCCAGCAATCCCACTACTGGGCATATACCCTGAGAAAATCCAAATTCAAAAAGAGACATGTACCACAATGTTCATTGCATCACTATTTACAACAGCCAGGACATGGAAGCAACCTAAGTGTCCATCAACAGATGAATGGATAAAGAAGTTGTGGCACATATATACAATGGAATATTACTCAGCCATAAAAAGAAACAAAATTGAGTTATTTGTAGTGAGGTGTTTGGACCTAGCGTCTGTCATTCAGAGTGAAGTAAGTCAGAAAGAGAAAAACAAATACCGTATGCTAACACATATATACTGAATCTAAAAAAATAGAAAAAAATGGTACTGATGAACCTAGTGGCAGGGCAGGAATAAAGACGTAGACATAGAGAATGGACTTGAGGACCTGGGCTGGGTGCAGGTTGGGGGAAGCTGGGGCAAAGTGAGAGTAGAATTGACTTGTATATACTACTGAATGTAAAATATTTAGCTAGTGGGAAGCAGTATCATAGCAGAGGAAGATCAGCTCTGTGCTTTGCGATGACCTAGAGACGTGGGTTATAGAGGGTGGGAGTGAGGCTCAAGAGGGGCGGGATATGGGGATATATGTATGCATATGGCTGATTCACTTTGTTGTACAACAGAAACTAACACAGTATTGTGAAGCAATTATACTCCAATAAAGATCTATTAAAAAAAAGAATACATATTTGGTAATTCAGGTAACCAAATTATATTTGTCATATATTTGATCTTCATCCTAGGTTCCTGGTTCAAGGCTCGCAAAACCCTTGGAATTTCCTGAGTAATAAGAGCATTAAAAACGTATTTTGTTATAATATTTGTTCTCTTGTCTTCAGTTCCTGAAAATCCTTCAGAGCCATAAAAGTAAATTTTGTGTTTTTTTATTCATAAAAGCCCCTTTTTACCGCAATTCTGTTTATGTTAATGAGGTAACTTTGGGAAAGCACCTAAAGAGGGGTACTGGTTGCCAGGGAACCAACCAGGAATAGAGGATTGAAACTTTCAGTTCCATCCCCTGGTTTGCAGGAGTGGAGAAAAGCTAGAGGTTGAATCAATCACCAGTGGTTGATGATTTAATCAATCATGCCTATATAATGAAGCCTCCATAACAACCCCAAAGGAGGGGGTTCAAAGAGCTTCCAGGCTGGGGAACCAGAACACTTCCATGTGTCACCATGTGGGTCCCAACTTCCATGAGGACAGAAACTCCTTTAATTTTAACCTCACCCTATGTAATTCTTCATCTGGATGTTGATTCCTATCCTTTAACATCCTTTGTAATAAACTGGTAATCTATTCTGTGAACAGGTTTCCTGAGTTTTGTGAACCACTCTAGGAAATTAATCAAACCCAAAGTGGGGGTTCATGGGAACTTCTGATGCATAGCCAGTCAATCAGAAGCACAGGTAACAACCTGGGATTGCAGCTGGGTCCGAAGTGGAGGGCCGTCTTGGGCTGAGCCCTTTGCCTGTGGAATCTGATGCTATTTCTGGGTTGATAGAGTCAGAGTACAGTTGAATTCTTGGACACCCAACTGGTTGTAATTGGTGACCATAATCCAAATGCCTAGTTTAGAGAGGAAGACAGTGGCTTGCTTTTCTTGAAGTCATATAATGTGCTTCATCAACTTCGAGAAGGGTAGGCACTTTAATGCTCCCACTCAGCCTTCTGCGCAAATTAAGGGAAGAAATGAAGCATATGCTTTTTTCTATGGTTGAGAAATAGCTGGACAAATGGGACAACATGGATATGAGACCCAGAAATATCCAGTTTACTTTTACTGGGACTTAGTATACATTTAACAAGCTGTATCACCTTTCCAGCCCTCCACTAATTTCTTATATACAAAGAGAAACAAAAATTAGCACGCGTGTTTTGACAAATACAACTGTATTTAAAGAAAGTACAGAAAAAAATCAGAAAAAAAAATATATATACACACACATATATATTTATATATACATATATAACTGAATCACTTTGCTGTATACCTGAAACTAACACAACATTGTTAATCAACCATACTTCAATATAAAATCAAAAGTTAAAAAAAAAGAAGAGAAAATATAAAATGGAGATGGTCCTTGATCCTTCAGGATATATTATCCCACTCAGTGAATCCAGTCCATACATTTATGAAGTGTCTGAGTTTCCTTTTTAATTCATAATTTTCCTCAATGAAAGAATCAGAAAGAAGTTGCCATGGTGTTAGCAGTGCAGCTTCCAAAACTCCAGTCTTTAAGACTACTGGTTTCCTTCTCCACCACTCAACCAATCAGCCCCCTGTGAAATAAAATTCATATTTTATGCCAAGAAAAATTTAAACATAAAAAATTTTCTCTGCCTTTTGACCTTCTCTTTCCCCTCTATTGTGCATTGTGTACCTGTGAACAGGTTTCCTGAGTTTTGTGAACCACTCTAGGAAATTAATCAAACCCAAAGAGGGGGTTCATGGGAACTTCTTATTATGCATCAACCAGACCTCCCCATTGGCAGAAATATCTGCTCAACCATAAAGAGCAACATTCTCCTAGCATCAACAAGACAACTCCTTAGAAGGTAACATTCCTTCTTCATCTTGTAAGGGGTCACGATGACCCACCACTTTGTACTTGCAGATCTGGATTGTGTAAACTGTTAATAATAATACATCATTTAATGTACAGCCCTCTGTACATTAGAATTGCCATTAGAAAGGGCAAAACAGTTCTTGGAGCTTTCTGAGATGCTGTTCCTGGATTATACTCCTCAATTTGGCTCGAATAAAATTTTCCACTTCTTTTTTAGATCGACTGATTAATTTTTCACTGACATCCCCATAAAACCACTCTTGACTTCAACGTTGCCAAGTCCAATTAACACTGTTCTGTTCCTGTCTTGTAATCTTAGCACCATGCCATTATCCTGGTTTTCCTCCATTTCTTCTAATGGTTCATTCTCAATTGCCTTTACCAACTCTTCTCAACTCGAATAATAAATACTAGAATTACTCAGGTGTATTCATGGCCTCAAATTTTCATGTTGTCACCCATATTAGCCCCTGAGAGCCAAAGGATATTTGTCCTGATTTATCTCTGTTTGTTTCAAAAGCACTGGTATTTGACAGAGATGTTTGCAGCTGTGCTTTAAGAGATTTGCCATGGTCAATGGCCCTGAAATGACTCTGAGTTGACCACAGGAATGTGCCTGCACAGATGAGAGCTAGAGGTTTCTGAAAGTTACCTTTGCTTCATTAACATGCTAAGATCTCGAATTTGTACTCTGCTGGGCACAATTTCTGCCATGTGCAAAGGCCTGGAAGATTGTACATGCCCTATCTGCCCCAGGCTGCCCCTGGAAATCTCCACCTCTTTCCTAGAGCCCTGGTGACAGGTCTGCCTCCTATCCCTTAAAACTCCCTTACTCCCCTTCCTTTGAGTAGAAGGTGTTTTCAGAGCACACGCTCTCCCTTCTCCATTCCTTGATCAATGAATAAAGTTCATGTTCTACTCTACCGAACCTGGTTTCTTTGATTGGCATTTGTGACTCTGGGTAAAGGACCCACTGAGAGGTCACGGACTCATCAGGGATAAGTAACAATCTACAACTCTGTCTCTCCTCTATACATCTAAATCTATCATTTGTATGATTCAGAGCCCTTTCAAACAAAATTCCTGATCTACCAAAACCTCCCCTTTCTGTTTTCCTCCTATTTTGATTATCTCAGTAAGTGGCAACTTAATCTATCCATTGCTGAATTGTGAAATCTGGGTGTTATTCCTAACATACTTCCCTCTCTGTATCCCACATACATTCCATTGCATGTCTCTTCAATTCTACATGTAAAATATTTCTTGAATCTAACTGGTTGTCTTCACCTCCATTGCACCTACACTGTTTATACTTCTAATCTAGATGATTGGAAAAGCCTCCTATTTGGACATATTGCTTAAATTCCCTTTCCATTTATCAGCCTGAGTTATTTTTACAAATTACCATTCATATCACTCTTTCCTCCCACATTACAACTCCCCTGTGCAGTCAATCTTCTCTTCCCATTCTTTCCCTAGATAACTCCAAATCACCTTTCATCTCTCAAATCAAATGTTATTTCTTTAGAAAGACCTTTGCTGGCCTCACAATGTAAATTAAATCTTTCTCATTATAATATTTCACAGAACCTTTGTGACACATAAATATAATAGAAAATGATGTTGAATGGTACTTACCATGAAATTTCAGCTGAAGACTGAATCTGAGCATAGGTAACTGTATCCTCCCATTCTAATAGGAGTTGCAGGACTTATTAAAAGATATTAATATTAATTCTTCAACCATCAACCTTTATCACCAAACCCTCAGGGTAAAAAGAAGAGAAAGAAAAGAAATAAAGGGGAAAAAAAGATTTTAAGGCTCACTGAGCAGAGATTTCCTTCCTCTTTGTAAAGGAGTGGAGTTTGTTCCATAATTCCAAGTCAAATGAGGAGTAAAAACACCATGTGATGACTTCCAAGATTAATGAGATTAGGTACTCTGAAGCCACCAAGTACAGCAACACAACTGGACCATGAATAAAATACATTTTAAAATGGCTTTTCTTTTAGAAATAAGACATGTATCTAATGGTAAACAAATGAAACAAACAGAAAATAATGTGAGCTAAGATCAGAGTTATAGGTGGTGTTTAGAAAGCCATAGTGAAAATATGTGTTCCCATAAGAATGCTGGGTCCTAGACAATAGGGACAGTAAGACCTGTGGCCTCTGAAAGCCAAAGGAGGTAAACCTGACACGTTTGACTTGAGGGGAGCTCAAGAGGTCATGTATTGGTTATATCTTCCTGGAAGAAGCAAACGAAATCTTCTTTGGGGAAAAGTATCTCCATAACAGAGGACCCCAGAGGCTCAATTACAATAATCTTAGTCACTGAAGATATTAATCTTCCCCTTCAAATTCTCTCTTCCACAGCTCAGACTTGGGAGAATCCAGAAGCAGAAGAGGAAATTGAAAAAAATGCATGAGTGAATAAAAAGGGAGAGATATTTTATTGCATATAAGATTAGATATGAGAGCTTGAAGTGGATTTGAGATTTTGACAGGACTAGATTTTCTGATGTCTGAAATAAGACTATTCTAGCTTAAAGAGACCTGAAATTTATGGATCTTCCTGAGATGTTCTTATCAATGACTGAGGAAGTGTGATTCATCAGAATATGTTTAATGCCAGTAGTGGGAAAAAAAAGTAAAGCTGTACTTTAATTGTGTCCAGCTAAAATCTGTCCATTCAATAAATTGTTGCATATATTTCTAAGTATTTTTCTTTAATATTCATCTCTTTTGTTAGATTACAAATTCCTGTAAGGGCAGGAGCCATGTCTGACACCTTCATTAACAAATGTTGCATTGGTAACCATTTTTTGAATAACGCTTTCAACTCAGATTTCAAAACCCAGGTAAATGTCCCAGGAAAACCATCATTAAAAAAAAAAAAAAAAACCTGACCCCAAGTTAAGTTCTTATAGAAGTGCCTTTCACATTTCTATTTCTCCAAACAGTTAAAGAAGAATGGGCATGACAAAACAGTGATATAACTTAAAGACAAGGTAATTCAGACCCAGCTTTGTTTCCTCCTTCATCTGTTAAATGTAAAGCCATAATCCTGGCTTACTCACAGAAGTTAAGTCATTTGATCTAGGTTTCAGCTTTAGTTATATATTGCTGCATGTTAAACTAGCTCCAAACATTGTGGCTTAAAATAACAATTATTTATTTATTTATTTAATAGATCTTTACTGGAGTGTCATTGCTTCACAATACTGTGTTAGCTTCCATTGTACACCAAAGTGAATCAGCCATATGCATACATATGTCCCCATATCCCCTCCCTCTTGAGCCTCCCTCCCACCCTCCTTATCCCACCCCTCTAGGTGGTCACAAAGCACCAAGCTGATCTCCCTGTGCTATGCGGCTGCTTCCCACAAGCTATCCATTTTACATTCTGCAGTGTATATATGTCGATGCTACTCTAACTTCGCCCCAGCTTCCGCCTCCTACCCTGTGTCCTCAAGTCCAGTATGGAGGTTCCTTAAAAAACTAAAAATAGAATTACCATATTACCCAACAATTATTTACTAATGCTCATGCTTCTGTGCTTTGGGAAAGGCTCACCTGGATCGTTTCTTCTGCTGTTCTCCTTTGGGGTCTCATGTTTGTAGTCAGACAGTGGCTGGGGTTGAGCGTCCACAAGGTCTCCCCATATGTCTAGATCTGGGCTTCTTTACAGGGAAGGTGTATTTCAGAGGGGACAAGCCCCAGTGTTCAAGTGTTTATGAAAACCCTTCTCGTGTCACACTTGTTAATATTCCACTGGCCAAGGCAAGTCACATGAACAAGCCCAGAGGTAATGTAATTAGGGACTACACAAGGATGTGAATATCAGAATAGCATGTTCATTGGGGATCTCCAATGAGACATTATACCACGGTCACCCAAAGAGCTCGGGTTGCACTCAGATTTGTCTGACTCCAGGGTTATCACATCACCACAGTACAATGACTTCTCAGTCATTATGTAGTGCTTTTCTCACTGTAACTTGAAAATCTAGTAATATAAGGGAGAAGAGAAGGATAAGAAAAAAATTCCCTAACTACCACTATTTCTTTGTCTCCTACAGTTCTGTTTTCTTAACTAGTGCTTGAATATACTACTCATACCAGAGGTAGCCAGAGCAGCCTTGAGTCATCTTTCTTTAAAATTCTAGTGATTGTGCTCTCTTTTCCTGTATTTTTCTTGACTCTATTTCTGTTACCTAAAATCTGTTGATAGAACAGATGAGGAGTGAGATTTCCCCTGGTGCAGACCCCTTCTTATTCACCTCCCCTAAGTTACAGAAACTTGTATACGTGCACACACACAAACACACACACACACTCTATAGTGTTTGGTACCCAAAGAACCATTTTATTAGATATTTTATACATTTTTGACTGCACGATTGTAATATTTCCTCTATAGAGGCCTTAGAAATGTTAAACCTAATGCTTATAATACTACTGCAAAAGGTTACTTCTAAGACTAGCCTTAGTTAAAGTAGCTTTATTGAAATGACTTAAATGTACTATGTTTAATATTCTTGTAAGTGACAGCAAATTTTCCTAAAAAGTAGTAGGACATCTTAAAGCCAAAGGCACTATCTACATATGAAATAATGAAGAAAGGAAATGGTGTGGGATGAATTTCAGTAAAAGCTAGCCAATGACATGATCTGTTCTGGCAAACCCAAAGTTTAGAAAATGAGTACATGAGGCAGAATTCTGGCAAGATTAAGTAGTATTTGACATTTTTTTTTCAAGTGTGAAAGATATTAATGGAAGTAAGATATGGACCAACTTCTAAACTTGTGATAAAACTTTGAACTTTAGGAATGTGTCATATTAGAAATACTAAAAACTTTGCTCTAATTTTTATGCACTTAGCGTTAGTACCCCTTGAAATTACAGAAATATAAAGAGTTTTACCTATTCATTTTCATTTCTCTAACACTCATATTCCCACTGTGTCACTAATTATAATAATTACATAGATTTATATTTTAACCCATGACCTTTGCATATCAAGATCATGCAATATGTTTCACGGGATAATAATCACATGATATTGAAATCTGATACTACACATTTAAGTTGTATGATAGGTGGTTGTCTCTAATAAAGAAATTAACATTATAGCTTCTCCCTCACTACATAACATTGAGTTAACAAACCAGTTCACTTAGTCTTCCATGTTGCAGATATAAAAGTTATATTTGTAAACAGAGTGTCTGCTAGGCAAGGTTAATGTATTAGTAGTTTCTCTCTATCCCCAGCTCTGAGTATGCTCCTGACACTTGTTAGGAAGTCAGCAAAACTAGGTGATCTATTTTTTTGTTGTCATTGCACTTGTTTAATATCCCTGGAAATAATCAGTTCAATGCTAGGGAATAGACAAAGTATCTACACACTCCATAGATGGTCTGGCTACATTTTATATGACACAGAGAATTCCAATAATTAATCAGGAAATGAGCCACATGGCCTTTCTTGATTATACACAAGTTGGTTCTGGAAAAGCCAAAAAGAAAACAAGTTATTGTTTATCCTTGAAGGCATTTTGTGTTATCAGTTGACTCATTTGGCATGAGATAGTATTGATAATAAATGGCACTGGCTAAATTGTAATTGTGCTAGTTGGTTTTGTGATCTTCCTTCTACTAGTAACACCTAGCAAACAGATATGCTACAAGCTTAAATTCCCAAGAAACTGAGAAACTAGTTAAAGGCAGAAGGCTATGAATCCCTGTCTTAGAGACAACTGAATCTCTCTGGTTAAGAGACTAAAAAAACTTCACCAGCCACTTTGAAAGAAATTACATACATTAGTGACAGACAAAATGGTTAAAACTAAAGGCCAGTTAGCTTATCTATCAGGAATTACTTATGTCCATGGGAAATCTATTAAATTAAAGTATCCTCTATCTGGAACATACAACTTTAGGAAACTAAGTTTTCCTGGACCTATTTAAGTGTCTGTCAATTTATTAAAAACATTTAAAGATTTTTGCTTTTGATCCTTTGCCTCCAGATGCTAAAATGACATTTTGACCTTGAGACACATTTTTCCCTCTACTTTAGATTTTTCTCCTAAGGTAATTAGCGATAGGTGGATTGGTTTTACACAAATATATCTAGTCAGTGTTTCCTTCAACTTTAAACCTGGTTATTTTAAAAAGTATTTCCCGAATGAAAAAAAATCCTTTAGAAAGTCCTTGAAAAAAATACATTAAAAAATTCCCTAACACCTTAAATCTCTTATGACAAATTAGATTTTAACATAGTTTTAAAGATATATTTCACTTTCTTACAAACTTCTTTTTGACTTCTCACTTAGATAAAGTCTTTGGATTTTTTAAATTTTATGTTCTACGTTTATTCTGTTCTATCATCACTAAAGAATGTTAGATAATATTTTATCACATTTCATTCAAAGCATGTCAACATGGCATTGGTATATTTTGACTTCTGGATTAAAAATTGATGATAATGCCGCGGAGCGACTAGGCCCGTGTGCCACAGTTACTGAGCCTGCGCGTCTGGGGGAACAGATTTTTTTAAATGTATTTATTGCCTGTGACCACCACTGGGAAGGATGGGATAACATAACAAAATTTATCTTCAAGACACTTCTTTTATGCTTTCTATTGCACCTCTCTTCAGACAACCTGGAATGCAAATTAATGAGTTAGATGTGACATCATCCTGCTGTTTCTCTTGTCACCTGAGAATCCAGATCCCCAGTAGGAAAATGGTTGATTAAGGAATTTGGCCACCCGACAGATTAAGATTAATTACACAAAATGCAAAGTGTTTGTTACCAGGCAAACAGACTTCCTCAGGCAACAATTTATTTTATATTAAGCTAGGGAAAACCTTGTTGTTTAGGGTTTTTTTTTTCAATAGACAGTTAACAAAGGGATAATAATTTACTAAATCAAGGGGGAAAGTTCCTTGAAAATACTTTCTTAATAGTCTGTTTTCTATAAAATAGTCTTTCTCTAATTAACATGCTGTTGCTTTTAAACTCTATGACTATTATTTATTTTTTAATAATGGGTGACATTTCCCATCTCAATAGTAATATGATTACAATGCTTTGAGGAAACCTCTCCGTGCTTCATCATTATTGCTATTTTTAAAATCTCAGTCTTGAAAGGATAGTGGTTTAAATAACTTTACCATTTATTTGGGAATAATGAATATAATAAGATGGGTCATTCTCTGAACAAGCAAACGTGATTATCTTCATATGCATTTTCAAGCTTCTTTTCAAGTGAAAGAATTGCTCTCTGATCAGATTAATTATTATATTTCAGCTTAGGAGTATACTGTCCACTTTTTATTCAGATAAGTACTGAGCTGTTGAACTCATATGTAGAAAATAACTAAGTTTCTTATTTGCCATCTTAATATACTGGAGAATGTGCCAGAGTAAATATTAGGAAGAACTTCAGCTTTCCAATCTCTTGCTACTTTGCTCCACTTATGAGAAAAGTCTCCAGACATAGCCAGTGGATTTATGAACTCAGTCATTTGCTATCTGAGCTCCCCAAAGACCTGCAGGCTATTTGTTTGCCCATTGGAAGGAACCTCAGTTTTCCATCATTTCACTTACAAAAAAAACAAATACATCTACATCAAAATAACTGACCAGTGCTCTTCAAGATTGTAAAGATCATGAAAGATATGGAAAGTCTAAAACTATACAGATTAGAGGTGATTAAATGCAAGATGTGTTTCTGGGACCAAAAAAAAATCCTCAGTAGAGATTTTTGCTTAAAAAAAAAAAACTAGTGAAATTAGAGTAAATTATGTAGTTAATACGCATTATACAGATGACAATTACTAGCTTTTATAATTGTAAGGTGGCTATGTAAAATCTTCACATCAGGAAAAGCTGGGTGGGGGAATACAAGAACTCCGTATGATTTTGTCACTTTTGTATAAATCTAAAATTAATTCAAAATGGAAGGTTAAAAATAATTTTTAAAAAAATGGGTATGATCTCCTTTCTTTAAATGGGCCTATCCCAATACTGTAATGACATATCAAAATTTGTTTAAAATCAGTCTATATTATTTTTTAAAATGCCAAAATCACAATACAAAATGCTATTTTATTCTTCATGCAAATGCTTTATTTACCAGAATGCATAATTTAGAGGAGATCTTATTCAACAATGCAACATAAAATGATTAGTGATTTTATTTTTTGTTTTAATTTTAGACATTATTGAAAATCCAGTTCCAAATATGTTGAAAAACATGGAATTGTCATTCTTAAAGTTTGTTCATTCAATACAGAATATACTAGAAACTAAGGAACAAACAGTAACAAAGACTCCCAGGCCTCTGACTGCCTCCGCCAACTTCTCTCAGTAAGACAGGGGAGACTGTGTAGTAATTGGCCAGTTGGTTGAGCAACACTTCATCAAGGAAGAAAGCTGGAGGGGATATCCTGCTGACAGTGAGTCTCGCTGGGGATGGGCTGTAAGAAATTTTGTTCCTCAAGACGTAGCAGTAAGATCTTCTTTGGAGAAGACATACAGATGGCCAAAAAGCACATGAAAAGATGTTTAACATCACTAATTATCAGAGAAATGCAAATCAAAACTTCAGTGAGGTATCACCTCACACCAGTCAGAATGGCCATCATCAAATGGTCCACAAAAAATAAATGCTGGAGAGGGTCTAGAGAAAAGGGAACACTCCTACACTGTTGGTGAGCATGTAAATTGGTACAACCACTATGGAGAACAGCACGGAGGTTCCTTAAAAAACTAAAAATAGAACTACCATATGATCCAGCAACCCCACTCCTGAACATGTATCTGGGGAAAACCATAATTTGAAAAGATACATGCACCCCAATGTTCATTGAAGCACTATTTACAATAGCCAAGACATGGAAGTAACCTAAATATCCATCAACAGAGGAATGGATAAAGAAGATGTGGTACATATATACAATGGAATAGTACTCAACAATAAAAAAGAATGAAATAATGCCATTGCAGTAACATGGATGGACTTAGACATTATCATACTAAGTGAAGTAAGTCAGGCAGAGAAAGACAAATACCATATGATATCACTCACATATGGAATCTAATTTTTAAAAAAATGATACAAATGAACTTATTTACAAAACAGAAACAGACTTTCAGATATCAAAAACAAACTTGTGGTTACCAAAGGGGAAACATGGGGTGGGGGATAAATCAGGAATTTGGGATGAACATATACACACTACTATATATAAGATAGATAACCTACAAGGACATACTGCATAGCACAGGGAATTCTCCTGAATATACTGTGATAACCTGTAAGAGAAAAGAATCTAAAAAAGAATGAATATATGTATATGTATAACTGAATCACTTTGCTGTACACCTGAAACTAACACAACATTGTAAATCAACTATACTCCAATAAAATTAAAAAAAAAAAAAGATGTAGCATTATGGAAATTACTTAATTAATCCTCCAGACTTGAGGATCAGCACACATCTGACATCTTGCATTTGAGAACCACTAAGACCTTACAGAAGTAAGATCCTCTTCAGGTATTATCAACTTTTTCTGTTAAAAAAAAGAGTAAATGTTTTAGGCTTACAGGCTATAGGGTCTTTTTCACAGCTACTCATGTCTGCCATTGTCTACTGAAAGCAGTCATAGACAATAAGAAAACAAATAATCATGCGTGTGTTCCAATAACAGTGTATTTACAAAAGCATGTGATGGGCTGATTTCTGGCCCATTGGTTATAATTAGTGGACCTCTGCCCTATTTCTTAGTCTCTTTTATAAAAAGAATGACTTACCACCTAAAAGTTCTAAGCTATAAAATCAACAAACTTTTCGGAGATGCTTAGCCATGAAAGTGGCCTAGAGAATCCTCTGAGACATACTTAGACCAAAGGTCAAGGAAACTTTATTTGAGCACTTGTTTGTACATCCTCCATTATAATGTACCTTTGTTACCTCATAAACAAGGTTATAGAGTAGTTTTGTGTACAAGCAAAATCACTGACTTTTGAAACAGGCCAAGTTGGACTCTAGTTTTGAATATCACTTGTTAGTTGGACAATTTTTTAAAATTCTTGACCTTTAGTTCCTTCATCTATAAAACAAAAATAAAATACATTCCTTAAAAGGTAAGAATGTTGACAATGTGTAAGTAGATTGTACATGAAATAGGGTCCTCCATTTTCCTGTAATTAATGTGAGATAACTTTCAAGGAAGATTATTCCAACATTTCAAAGGTCATAAAATAACTGAAATCTTGAATTTAATCTCTCAGAGAGAATTTCAGGCAATTCCAGTACATAATATCCAGCTACTCTTCCTAACAGTCTCTGTTTTCTTTTCCACAAATTCTTTACATCCCTCAATAGCTGAAGAACCTCCCTCATAATAAATCTCCAATCTTCTCAGGCAATTCTTCCTTTTTATCCCTTCTTTGACAACTATTTATTAAGGATGTTGATCTGACATCTCTGGCTTTTCTTTATTTCTCTCTGATCTACACATTTCCTTCCACTATGATCGACAATTTACTTATTTTCTATGTTAATAAATTAATGTTATTTGCTCTAACATTAATTTATTAATGTTATTTATTAATTTTATTCAGAGTTTTTCTCTGAATAAAAGCTCTATGAGGGCAGGAGTGTTTTCTCTTTTGTTCATTTGATATGTTTCACATACCCAGAACAGTGTCTAGCTCAGAACAGGTACTTCATAAATATTGTTGAACAAATGAATGAATGAATTCTTCCAATTTTATATTACAGAGGTCCTAGGAACCAGTCTAGCAAAGACAAAATTCTTTTTGTGTTAGAAGGAAAATAGGAAAGAAGAGAAATTGTGATGGAAAATTCAAATTTATTTTGAGGCCAGGGGCTACTGAAACAACTTACACGTTAGGATATGCTGACCTCAGTTTTAACATATATTGCTTGACAACAATAAGCCTCATAACAAGTAGAAGTTTTTCTACATAGCCTGTATAATAATATTTTATTATACAGATTTATGACATCTTAAAATCTTTTTACAAAACATCTTACTACCTAAAATAAATAAAAAACAAGACTGACTTTATGAAACAATAGATTTTAAGACATTGAATATAAGGTAATAAAGGACAGTGACCTCTAAAAGACAGGACATGCAAAGGTAAGTCCTAGGATTGCCTTTACTTACTGCTTAGAGACAGTTTCCAAGTAATAGCATGGAGAAGGAGAACTCAGTTGGAGCCATGAGTCAGGAAGCCTGCTGGAACCCAGCAGTCAGTCTCCCTGAGTTTAGGATACTGAGCTAGGAGTCCAAGGAGAACAAACAGGCAAGAGTTAAAGGGCAGAGTAACAGCGAAGAGACAAGAGTACAGAGTGAGAACTCTGGAGATCTGCAGAACCTTCCTCTGAAGACTAATCAGTGCATTCGTGTGAGGAATCTACCCAAGAAAGAGTCACTTGGAAAGATTAGAGGAAACCATTTCCAGCACTCACATATGACGAGTAACTATTACTCGTCATATAATCATATAATTCATGAGACATTGGGTTTAGTACTCAGAAAGGTTTTGCCTCAGTAGCGGCACAAAATTAGCCCTAACTAAATGTTCCCCTGGTTCTCCCTAGAATACTAAAAAGCAAGACCAAAGAAGATCAAACTGTCTCTAAGTAACTAAACTCTATCCCAAAAAACATTTTCAAGAATATTTAGAAGAATACAAAGATATATAGCACCCTGAAATTGAAAACTTACAATATTTAGCAAATAAAAATTATGAGGTATGCAGAGATGCATGAAAATACAACACATAAATAAGAGAAAAATCAATCAAAACCTATACACAAATGACACAGATGATATGACAGGTAGAAAAAGGCATTAAAATAGTTATTATAACTCTATTCCATTTGCTTAAGAAGCTAGATGAAAGGTTGAGACATGGAAGATACTAAAATAAGATCCAAATAGAACTTCAAGAAAATACAAACTAAAATGTCTGAGATGAAAAATGCACTAAATGGGATTAATAGCAGATTAGATGTTACAAATGTTAGTGAATGAAAAGATATGGCAATGAAAAATTAAAAAGAAACACAGAGATTTAAAAAAAAAGAATTAAAAGAAATGAATAGAACATCAGTTAGCTGTGAGACAACTTTAAGCATCTTAATATATGTATAATTAGAGTCTCTGAAAGGCGAGAAAAAAGGGGATAGAAAAATATGAAAAGAAATAATAGCTAGCTGGAAACTTTTAAAATTTGATGAAAATTATAAATCCATAGATATAAGAAGTTCAACCAACCCAAAGTAAAGGAAAATATGAAGAAAATTACACAAAAGCCAAATTACTTAAAACCAGAGAAGATACTAAAAGAAAACTTAAAATTAAGAATTTTTCATATATACGAAAGCTGAAAAAATTTATCACTGGCAGACTTACAGTATAATCCATATTAAAGGGAGCCCCTCAAGCAGAAGGAAAATCATACCAGGTAGCAATCTGGATCTGCAAAAAGAGAACCAAGAGTGGCAGATATGGTAACTACTGGGTAAATACAAAATACTTTTCTCTTCTAATTTTCATCTCTTCAACCAAAACTTCACAAATGCTCTGTTTATTTGGATTCTGCTTCCTAACATTTCTTTTTGTTCTTTTTTACCTATCTTTAAAACTATGAGTTAGTCGGAAAATAACTCGATAGTAAGATTGTTCTAACCAGTATAACTAAGAAGTGCCTGGAAAAATGCTTTGTGGATGCAACATGAATGCAATTTATGAGCTTGAATACAAATGGGACATGGCCCTCTGCATCCCTAAGGTCACCTTGATTGTTACCCAGACTTACTGTCTTCTTTCCAATAAATACAATTACTCCATGTTTTCCTTATTAGATTACTTTAGGTTCATGAATTTCTTCAGAGTAGCTTTATCTCTACTTGTTTTATTACTACTGGTGCTGATTATACATCCTAAATTAGAGAAAATGTGAAACTAATCAACATTCTATTCACCTTTCTCATTCTGATGATAACTCAGGTGGTCATACTGAACTAGACAACAACATTGACATCTGAAGTTTTTCCTCTGGGCCCCATTCCCACACTCAGTCTCTCCACTTTTCATTATCTTTCTATTTACATCGTAAAGACACTTTCATATCTCTCTGACAGGTTCCACTGAAAGTCAGTTTACGTTTTATTTTTAGCATTTTTTTCAATCAATCAGAAAAAAAAAAAAAAACACAGTATGGAAATGACACAAAAGCGTAGATGAGAGCTGATTTCTAATAAGGCAACAAGACATTAAGGTCATGGAAATATTTAGACTTCCAGTCTCTGAATAACACATAGTATCTTTTTCAAATTGCCTAAGGCATTGAAACTCTGGGGACTGTACAATCTGCAGCAATCAGCAAAAAAGTCATTAAACAAAGCAACATCCAAGACCCATATGAAGCATTCTTCCAGAGGTATTTTTACAAATACATTTACATAATTTGCTAATTATCATTCATTTAACAAAGCATTTTGAGCACCACCTCCGTGTTGGTCTTTGTTTTCAGCATTATAGATTCAAGCATAAATGAGATATGATTTTGCTCTAAAGGAGCTCACAGTCTTGGGGGAAACACACAAGTTGGACAATTAAAACAAATTTGTAAGTTATATAAATGGTATCAATTCATGCAGTCACTGATTTGACAAACATCTATTATGGTGTCATGTGTTTAATTGTACCCCATCAAATTTCGTATGTTGAAATCCTAAATCCCCAGTATTTCAGAATGTGACCTTATTTGGAGAGAAGGTCTTTATGGAGATAATCAAGTTAAAGTGAGGTCATAAGGGTTGACCCTAATCCAACATGACCGATGTCTTTATGAAAAGGAGATATTTGGTCACAGAGATATGTACAGAGGACATTGATGTGAAGATACAGGAAGAACACCATGTGAAAATGATGATGGCTATTTACAAGCCAACTTCCCTCAAAGTCCTCAGAAAGAACCAAATCTGCCAAGTCCTTGATCTCAGATTTCTAGCCTCCAAAACTGAGACAATAAATTTTTGTTGTTTAAGCCAGGCAGTTTGTGGTACTTTGTTATGGCAGCCCTGGCAAATTAATACATATGGGTTAGGTACTTTACTATGTGCTATGAATACCTGAAATGGTGATGTGAGAAGACAACTTGCCTTTAGGAACTTTAGACCTAAGGATAAATCAGTTCATCTGTATTATGATTAAGTAATCATAATACAGAATAATACCTGCTGTAATAAATCAGCAGAGAGTGCTACTGGAGCACAGGGTAAACTAAATCAGGCTAACATCTAGAGTGAGATATCAAAAATCAGTTGTAGTCAACTTAGAAAAGGACAGGAAAATGATATCACATGTTTAAAGGTAGAAGGGACTGTCTTCATATTAATACAAAAGGCATGAACTCCCATTTGGTGGTTGGGTCTGTACATCTTCTCTTCCTTGTTCTATTTTTTTGTCTAAATTTTAAGCTTAGAAATGTATGATAAAAGTCTTTGCAGAACCTGTGGCAATTGAGTTATGTGTGTATATTTGTGCAGCATCAATCTATCAGATATTATTGATCTACATTATGGTCTACAATTTCTACTCAAAACTCGGTTGCAACCAATTCTACAATATTACCTCCCGATACCTTCTTAAAGAACTCCATTTCTATAGAGCCACTCTATTTTTCCTACACCTTCTCATTCCTGTATTTTTGTTTATGGTATCATGCCTAAAGTGCTTTTTCTCCTCTCTGTTATTCAAATTGAGCTCAGATCCTTCAGTTTAATCTTGTTTCTGACCTCTCCAAAAACATCTATCTACAATGATCATTCCCTCCAGTGGATCCCTGAAGAACTTAAAATAACACAGAACTTACAATGAATCCATACAATTTACTTGGTATTTAGTACTATTACCTCAGATATAGGGCAGTAGATATAGAAGTAGACATATAGATACACATATAGACATAGAAGTAGAGGTATAGATACATATACATCTGTTGATATATCACCTTGTATTTCTAACTAGATTGCAAATTCCTTGAAATTATATCTGCTTATTCTTCACAACTTTTATATACTTAGGCCATCTTTCTTTGATGATGATGATTTTCTATGGTCTAATGGTCAACAAAAGTTATATATATATAACTTTTACATATGTACCACAAATTTATATTTTTAATTTAAAATTAAATTAAATTAATTAACATTTTGTTTTTCACCCGCATTTTTTACCAAAAGTAACGCAAATCTATTTGCTGATAATATTTAAAGCTGTTTAATTTATCTCTTAATGACTTATGAAAAGTCTGGATTATTTAAATGATAAGTGGTTCTTCATAGGCAAAAGTAATCTGCCCATCCCAGAAAAAAAAATACAGGAAAATAATATGTAATATCATTAGCCAAGTTCAATCTGCATGAACTATTGTAACTAGGAAGAACACCTCTTGTATTCTACAGAGAACAGTCTTCTAAAAAAGAACTTCATAGGATTTAGTTTGTGAGATGTATCAAGTTTTATGACATAAGATATTATGCTTAAAGACACATAAAATAATTTTAATATCAGTGTATCAGTCTCCAAAAGAGATCTTTCCATAGTTATGTATCAGGAGACCGCTCCTGAAAATATTTTGGGTTTTCATTATTTTTATTGTTTACTGTAAAGTAAATGTCAAGTTACTTGAAAAGAATCAAAAACTAATAAATGTAATTTTCATACGATAAAGTATATTTGGTGTCTATAATAGGGAAAAGTATCCAAATCAGACTCTGTATAATAGAGACTGAAGTTAATTTTTGACCTAACTGTAACTGAATAAGAAAATCACTAAAAATGATGAGACTAACAGAGGAAATTTCAGTTTAGTATTTATATATGTATATTATTACAAGAATTTCCTATTTTTACTTTGCTCTTTTCAATATGGTGGATCACATAGAATGTGGCTCATTCTTTCAGATACTTTCTTTGAATTTATTTGAGTAGAACTAAACAGAATTGTGGGATAAGGCAATGGACAGACTTCTGCCAGTCTAAATAAACTAGCCAGTACTAGCACTAGGCATTTCTAGTAGTAGATATTGTATCACTGTCTCTTTAATTGAAACTTTTCTACTTAATTTTCTTAGGCAGCTTTTCCTGGATATTTAAGACTGTTGCCATCTGAAAGATGCAAACCTCTCTAATAAGGGCCTGTTGAGAAGAGCCTGAACAGTCTATGTTCATGCTAGGCAAGTGCAAGACAAATTTTGCTTCATCTGAGGAACAGGAATACACACTTCTTGGATAATGAGAACCAAGTAAATTTCTATGTGACTTCCAGACTTCTCAGGTGGCTCAATAAAGCTTTATCAAGTGCACTCTATGTGAGCCACTGCGTTAGATTCTAGGGATACTGAAGGTCAGTGAGCATCCTCCTGGACTCGTAGAGTTAATTATCATGTAAGGAAACAAACAAGTTAACATAAGACTGTAAGAGTGTGTTTTAACATCAATAATGTTTCACTTCGTCTGCTTTTGAGTTCTTCCTTGTGGAAGTGAGTATGAGAAGGACAAAATAAAGCTGAGCCTGAGAGAATGAGAAAAAAAATTTCAGCAGGAACTATACAGAAACTGAGCAATATATTTAAAGAGTTTTGACTATTAGATTATCCAAAATATTCTCCAGAGAGCTCTGTTCATTTAGAGGGCTGAGAGTGGAAATGACTAAATTCCAAGAAGCTGAACAGAGGGAGATATAATTTACTTTTCCCTTCCCCTTTCTCTCTTATTTTTGATGTACCCATTTTCACTCATGATTAATCCTACTACTATAATTCATTTCATTGAATTCATATGGTCCCTTTATCATTTCATGGAATAAAACTGGACCATGTGCTTAAATAGCATTGCTACCTATGCCATCAAAAAGATTTTGACTTAAATTTTAGAACAATTATTGCATTTCCTCCCATTGGTGAACCCAAGTGATTTCATATGAAATGCTTCACGTTACACCACCAATCAATGGCAAGCTTTTATTTAAAAAATAGAAGTCTATTCTTTCATTTGCGTATTTCCAAAGAATCAAGCTCATCCAGGGCAGCCTGCACGGTGGCTGTCCAGAGGGACAGCCACACACACCTGAGACCCATTCTGTAGGTTACCTTTTAATTTTTTTGACAGTTCCTTTGCTGTTGCAGAAGCATTTTAGTTTGATGTAGTCCCACTTATTTATTTTTTGCTTTGTTTCCTTTGCTTTCGGTGTCAAATCCAAAAAATCTTTGCCGATACAAATGTCAAAAATCTTACCCCCTATGTTTTCTTCTGGGAGTTTTATGGTTTCCATTCTTACATCCAAGTCTTTAATATATTTTAAGTTGACTTTTTTGTGTTGTGTAAGATAGGGACCCAGTTTTGTTCTTTTCCTTATTGCTTTTAAAAATGCTTAAATCTATAATATATTTATAATATATTGAAAAACATAATATCAGATTTTAATTAGATATAATTTTTTTCATAATGCTAGCCATATTTTCCTTATATGATTTACTAAATACTTGTTTTAAATGTTTGTCAAAAACAAACTGACATAATGATTACAAGTTTAGTACCTGTGGGTTAGAGAAACATGTCTGCTTTGAATTTCTGTTTTACTCCTTGCTAGCTATGCAAACTTGGGTGAATCACTTAAATTCTTTAAGTCTCATGTATAAATGGAGAAAATAATAGTACTGGCTTAACAGGATTGTTAAGCGAATTAGAGGAGATAGCACTTACAATGTGCTTAGGACAGCGCGTGTCTGTAAGAGTTCAGTACGTGTTAGTGGTTATCCCTGCCTCAGCACCATCAGATATGACCTCAACAAAGTGCAATAAAGTATTAGCTTTTAAAGGTGGTTTTTCAATTATATTTCCATCATATTTCATATGTTTTAACACAATATGGATTATTCTGTATGACTTATTTTTGAATTTACTGTTGTTTCTTTACAATATGGATTTTTTAAATCATTTTTTAATTGAAATATAGTTGATTTACAATGTTGTGCCAATCTCTACTGTACAGCAAAGTGGCTCAGTCATACACATTCTTTTTTTTATATTCTTTTCCATTATGGTTTATCACAGGATACTGAATATAGTTCCCTGTGATAGTAGGACCTTGTTGTTTATCCATTCTAAACATAATAGTTTGCATCTACCAACCCCAAACTCCCAGTTCATACCTCTCCCTCCCCTCCCTACCCCTTGGGAGAGAACAAGTCTGTTTTCTATGTCTATGCAAATGTAAGTTGATACAGCCACTATGGAAAACAGTATGGATGTTCCTCAGAAAACTAAAAATAGAATTACCATATGATCCAGCAATCCCGCTCCTAGGAATAAACCCGGACAAAACTATAATTCAAAAAGATACACGTATCCCTATGTTCATAGCAGCACTGTTTACAATAGCCAAAACCTGAAAACAACCTAAATGTCCATCGACAGATGAATGGATAAAGAAGATGTGGCACATATATACAATAGAATATTACTTAGCCATAAAAAGAAACGAAATTGAGTTATTTGTAGTGAGGTGGATGGACTTAGAGACTGTCATACACAGTGAAGTAAGTCAGCAAAAGAAAAACAAATATCGTATGCTAACACATATACATGGAATCTAAAAAAAAAAAAAAAATGGTTCTGAAGAATCTAAGGGCAGGACAGGAATAAAGATGCAGATGTAGAGAATGGACTTGAGGACACGGGGAGGGAAAGGGTAAACTGGGACGAAGTGAGAGAGTGGCATGGACATATATACACTACCAAATGTAAAATAGCTAGCTAGTGGGAAGCAGCCACATAGCACAGGGAGATCAGCTGGGTGCTTTGTGACCACATAGAGGGGTGGGATAGGGAGGGTGGGAGGGAGATGCAAGAGGGAGGAGATATGGGGATATATGTATATGTATAGCTGATTCACTTTGTTATACAGCAGAAAGTAGCACACCATTTTAAAGCAATTATACTCCAATAAAGATGTTAAAAATAAATAAATAAATAATAAAAAATTTTTTAAAAGATGTGGTACATATATACAATGGAATACTACTCAGCCAGAAGAAAGAACAAAATAATGCCATTTGCAACACCACGGATGCAACTAGAAGTTATCATACTAAGTGAAGTAAGTCAGAAAGAGAAAGACAAATATCACATGATATCACTTATATGTGAAATCCAAAAATTGGCATAAATGAACCTATCTACAAAACAGATAACAGAAACAGACTCATAGACATATATCATTATTTCATAAAGATCATTTTCATACCTATGTAATGATTGATCACCTATATGCCCAATAAATTGGGTAAGCATTACTTAATTTTTGAACATTTAAGTTGTCCAATTTTTCACTATTATGAATAAATCTTCAGTGATACTTCTGGCATACACATCCTTGTCTATATCTCATATTACTCCCCTTTGGATAAATTGCTAAAAGGAGCATTATTGAGTTTGATCTCCTTATACTTACTGTGTTGCTTTTCATAAAAGTTGATCTAATTTATGATACAAACAGCAGTTCCTGTCTCACTACTACCTTGCTAACATTAAGTGTATTTTTAAAACCTTTGCCAGCTTGATGATATAAAAATGGTATCTCACTGATGTTTCAATTTGAATTTGATTCCTAGTGAGTATCAACATTAGATACGCTTATTAGCCATTTGAGTTTTCTCTTGCAGAGTTCCTATAGGCAAATAAGACCTTCTTGTTTATTTATCTATGTAGTGTCTTATGTTTTCCTTATTCTTTTATAATAATTCTTTAAATTTAAAACATTTTCTGGAGTTTACTTTTAATTAATTTTATGCTGTTTCTTAACATACAGATATTTCACCCGTCTCAAAATATTTTGAGGGTTTTCCATCAATTGATTTATGATTTTAATGTCCTGTTACATCCACAAGTCTTTCAACTGTGCCTTCAACTGGTTGCTACATTTAAATTTCTACATTTACAATTATCTTAATAGGGCAATTTTTTGTATATTGTTTAATATGAAGATCTAACAAATTTTCCCTTTAGACAACAAATTGTTCCTCTCATTATTGATTGAATGCTTCTTTTACTACCCTCTTTTTTTATGATGATACTACTTTCATAATGTAGAAATTTATTTTTATAACTATTTTCTCTTAATAATAATATCACATACATTAATCATAAAAATATTGGCAAATACCATTAGGAACAAAATCAAATTACCAGTAACTTTACAAAACCCAGAGATAGTCTCTCTAAAAATGCTAGTACATATTTTTCTAAAGATATAGATTAATCATAGACCAATTTAGTTTAGAAATACAATATAATACTGTACACTTTAAAGCCTTTTTTCTTTATTGAACAAATATTGATTTTCCTCCTAATCTGTTTCAGGCATTGAGGTAAGTGTTAGGAATACAGTGGTGGAGTTGACAGAGACTGCAGTCATACAGCTTTTCAGTAAAAGTTAATAGTAAAAAATAAAATAAAATCACATGAGCAGTGCATTGTTCCATTCATAAGTGTGACAAGGGAGAAAAGGAGAATGCTTCAAAAGAATGTAACAGAAGAACCTTAGATTGTCTAAGTATTCAGGAAAGACACCTCCTTGTTTTAAGCTCTCAAAGATGACTAAAATTGGATAAACCTTTCTATACTGTGGTGGTTTCTCTAAAACTATCAAGGAAAAAAAAAAACTCAATTTGAACTTTTGTCAGAACTCTTGCAAGGAATGTTGATCCACAGATTGAGATCCAGGATGCCAATTCTAGTTATTAGATTTATTTGAGGATATACCCGAAAAAAACTGATTTCTAGATTACTATACTTGATGAACTATTGGAAAGATATATTTTTAGTACTTAGTTTAAAATGTGGAGAAAGAATATTTGCTTTACAAAACCATTTTAAGAAAGGTTTCCTCAAAAATAATTTTATGACCTCTAGAAGCATTCAAAGCAGAATTTGATATACAAAAATGTGATTTATTTGCAGTTCCTGAAAACCATAATTCTAAGGTAAAATTAGATTAATCTATTTCAAACAGTTGTAAAAATGTCCTTTTCATTGGTTTTTATCTCATTCCACTGTATTTGGCATTCTAAATTGTGTTCATGTTTTCATGAACACCAGTACCGGCAGAGTAACCTGCACAGCCAGAACGCTGATGTCTCAATAAAGATGTCCTCCAGCAATATGTGGCCAAAATTTATGTGGTAGGAGAAAAGGCAGTAGCCTTGAAATTAAGTGATCCAGGTTTCAGGCTCTGCCTTGATACTTATTAGTCAAGTGACCTTAAGGAAGTCACTTTACTTTTCTGAATGGATTTCTTCTTCTGTAAATTAAAGTACTGGCCTAATTCACAGCACCATTGTGAATCTTACATGAGATTTGTGAAAGCAATTTGAAAAGCAATCAGCCCTTTGTCCTTTTATGTTCTTCATGGTTTATGGATAGCTTTAATAGCCATATATAGCAAAATTATCTGTTTTGCAAATTACTTAGGAATTTGATCATTGGGAGTGTTATCTTCAGTGAGTTGGATAGCTATAAAGTGCGAATTCAAAGCTTATCTTTATGTCTTATAAATAAAATCCAAGTCACCCTTTGGTAAATTTTAACTGTTATTGGCAACTATGTATACAACCTTAGCTCTACTTCAGTAGAAAGAGACTGTGAAGGCAATCGAACACAATAGTTATGTCCCCCATGGTTCACAATTATGGAAACACCTGGGCCAAATAAAAGAGAGATTTCTGTTGATTCACTATGATAATTCATGAGACTCAAGGGCCCTCCACACGTCTCAATCCTTGCCAGAAAGTAGGATAATGGTTTTCAAATGACTGCAGAGTGAAGCAAGAAGGAACTCACTCAAAAAATACTTTTTAAAATGACTGTTTCAAAAGAAACACTGCTTGTAATGAACACCTGTGCCACTTGACTTTACAACAATTTTATGTGTTCTATTAAAACACTTGCTTTAAAAGTTTCAGTGTGGAGCTATGAGCATGCTGGGAAACTGAGAGCAGCTTCTGCTACATTGATATGTTTTTCTGTGATTGCAGGAAACTGTTTTCCATATAAGAATACATATTTTTCCTTATTAAACATCAAAATGAAAGTCCATGCTCAGTTTCCTACATTGTTGTTATTTAAAATAATCTGACTACACAAGCAGATAATGAAAGTCTTACAGGTTTATCTAAATCCCAAATATGTTAAACCCCACAAATAATGTGTCATAAATTTTTGCGTATGTATATTAGATTTCTGGACCATGAGCATTCTAATCTTCAAATAGTACCTTGCAAGATTTAGACATTTCAAGATTTAGAAAAAAGCCAATATTAGTTACTTCTATTTTAGGCATTCCTCAAATTGGTTAGAGGACCAAACTCTCAAAAACATTCTTTAAGTCCAATTCATTTCTAATTCTGCTTAGAATGTTAATCACAAACATTTTTTTTTCGAGTTATTACTATGCACCTTTGTTCTGAGTGCTTTAATTTAGTGTCTTTTCAATCATTATTACATCCAGGTACAATCAGGATATTCATTTTACAGATGAAGCATTAAGGTTTATAAAAGTTAAATAATTACTCAGGTTGTAAAAATAGGATCCATACCCAGGTCTGACTCACAGTCTAAGCTATTCTGTCTAGAAGTGAGGCTCAAGGAGAGAAATGGGAAGTAGAAATACAACTTACTAATGATATACAAGAAGAGAACCTCTAACAGTTACTGGGATTAACTACATTTAAGATCAGTCATTTTACTAGTAAGTAATTTCTGCATGTATTTTCCTTTTTCACTTTTCTTGTTCATTTTATTTTAAATATGTTTTTATTTTTAAGCCACCTGAACATTTTTTAACAGAGCAGTATAAAAATTAAAGTTGGAAGTACTGATTCATTCAGAGTATAGGGCTTTAATTTCACACAAGGGTTTAGCATTTTCTAGTATTTTTTCATTTTCCCTCCTGAAAGTATATAGAATTAAAGGAAATCCACCAGGAATCCCTTCTTTCTATTGTTAAAACAATATTTGTAAAATAAATCTGATTCCTTCAACAACTCTCCAAGACAGATCTTACATTAATTAGTCTCAGAGTTTAAGAAACCAAAAGATATCTAGCTAATATTTTTGAACACTTGCTATGTCCCAAATACTATTCTAAGCATTTATCATGTATTAACCTCATTTTACAAGTGAGAACATTGAAGAACGGAGAGCGTATGTCTTCCTAGCACAGAGAAGTTTTCTAACTTGCCCAAGACCACATAACTAGTAACTGGTACAGGTAAGATTCAACCCTAAAAACCATGACTCCGGAGTCCACACTGCCAGGCACTGGAAGGTACTATCTCAACTGCATAACACAAGTCCTTGCTTTATACAGTTTTCATTTATGACTTTCTGGAATAATAACATCTTTCCATTTAGAATATATTTTGATTTACTCAATCTCAGCTTACAGTCATTTCCCTATTTTTTCCTTTTCTAAGAATAGTTGTTTAAATTGTCTTCTTTGAAAACCTAAACTCTATTACTACCAATTTAAATCTGTGGATTATTATATTAGTATAGATTAGAAATCATCACTATATATGTGAATAGGATGATAGTCCTCTAAATAATTTATCAGTAATGATAAATAGGTTTTGATCTTCAATAGTTACTCAAGAATTTTGAGGAACATATTTATAGTATAAGGCAGAGATTATAAACTTTTAACACAGGGGTTGAATTTTGATTCAAAGATGTATTTTATTTGGTCATCATATAGTATTTTTTCTTTAATCAACCTTTTGAAGTATAATTTACATATAATAAAGAGCACATATTTTAAGTATACAGAGTGATGTTTTCACAGACAAAAACACTTCCGTATCCATCATCAGTTAAGATTTAGAACATTTCTGTCACTCCCACAAATTTCCATCATTCCTCTTTTGAGTCAATGCATCCTTCCCTTCCTGCCTCAGATAATCACTAAGATTTCCATCACAATAAATTGATTTTTCCGGCTCTTGAACTTAATAAAAGTTGAATTACACAGATGTACTCTTATGTGTTTGGCTTCTTTCATGTATCGACAGTTTTGTTCCTTTTTATTTCTGAATAATATTCCATTGTATTATTACACCAAGGTTTGTCAATATACCTATTGATGGGAATTTGAGTTGCTTTCAGGCTTTTGGCTAAAATGAATAAAGAAGGCTTCTTTGAACATTCATGTACAACTCTTTGTGTAGACATATTTTCTTTTTGTCTTAGGTAAATACCTAGGAGCTGAAATCTGGGCCATATGTTAAATGTATGTTTAACTTTAAAGCCAGCTACCAAGGGGAGGAGCTTCAAGATGGTGGAAGAGTAAGAGGTGGAGATCACCTTCCTCCCAACAAATACATCAGAACTACATCTACGTGTGGAACAACTCCTACAGAACACCTACTGAACGCTGGCAGAAGACCTCAGACATCCCAAAAGGCAAGAAACTCACCACGTACCTGGGTAGGGCAAAAGAAAAAAGAAAAAACAGACAAAAGAATAGGGACGGGACCTGCACCAGTGGGAGGGAGCTGTGAAGGAGGAAAGGTTTCCACACACTAGGAAGCCCCTTCGCAGGTGGAGACTGCGGGTGGCGGAGGGGGGAAGCTTCGGAGCCACGGAGGAGAGCGCAGCCACAGGGGTGCGGAGGGCAAAGCGGAGAGATTCCCGCACAGAGGATCGGTGCCGACCAGCACTCACCAGCCCGAGAGGCTTGTCTGCTCACCCGCCAGGGCGGGCGGGGCTGGGAGCTGAGGCTCGGGCTTCGGTGCTAGCCGGGAGGGAGTCCGGGAAAAAGTCTGCAGCTGCCGAAGAGGCAAGAGACTTTTTCTTGCCTCTTTGTTTCGTGGCGTGCAAGGAGAGGGGATTCAGAGCACCGCTTAAACGAACTCCAGAGACGGGCGCGAGCCGCGGCTATCAGCGCGGACCCCAGAGACGGGCATGAGATGCTAAGGCTGCTGCTGCGCCACCAAGAAGCCTGTGTGCGAGCACAGGTCACTCTCCACACCGCCCCTCCCGGGAGCCTGTGCAGCCCGCCACTGCCAGGGTCCCGAGATCCAGGGACAACTTCCCCGGGAGAACGCACGACACGCCTCAGGCTGGTGCAACGTCACGCCGGCCTCTGCCGCCGCAGGCTCGTCCCGCATCCGTACCCCTCCCTCCCCCCGGCCTGAGTGAGCCTGAGCCCCTGAATCAGCTGCTCCTTTAACCCCGTCCTGTCTGGGCAGGGAACAGATGCCCTCAGGCGACCTACACGCAGAGGCGGGTCCAAATCCAAAGCTGAACCCCGGGAGCTGTGCGAACAAAGAAGAGAAAGGGAAATCTCTCCCAGAAGCCTCAGGAGCAGCGGATTAAAACTCCACAAACAACTTGATGTGCCTGCATCTGTGGAATACCTGAAGAGACAATGAATCATCCCAAATTGAGGAGGTGGACTTTGGGAGCAACGATATATATATTTTTTTCCCTTTTTCTCTTTTTGTGAGTGTGTATGTGTGTGCTTCTGTGTGTGATTTTGTCTGTATAGCTTTACTTTTACCATTTGTCCTAGGGTTCTGTCTGGCCTGCTTTTTTGTTTTTTTTTAAATTACTTAAAAAAATTTTTTTCCTAATAATTATTTTTTTATTTTTTATTTTATTTTATTTTATTTTATCATCCTCTTTCTTTCTTTCTTTCTTTTCTCCCTTTTATTCTGAGCCATTTGGATGACAGGCTCTTGGTGCTCCAGCCAGGCGTCAGGGCTGTGGCTCTGAGGTGGGAGAGCCAAGTTCCCAAGAGACCTCCCAGCTACATGTAATATCAAACGGAGGAAATCTCCCAGAGATCTCCATCTCAACGCCAAGACCCAGGGCCACTCAATGACCAGCAAGCTACAGTGCTGGACACCCTGTGCCAAACAACTAGCAAGACAGGAACACAACCATATCCATTGCCACAGAGGCTGCCTAAAATCATAATATGGTCACAGAAACCTCAAAACACACCACCAGACATGGACCTGCCCACGAGAAAGACAAGAACCAGCCTCATCAACCAGAACACAGACACTAGTCCCCTCCACCAGGAAGCCTACACAACCCACTGAACCAACCTTACCCACTGGGGACAGACACCAAAAACAACGGGAACTACGAACCTGCAGCCTGCGAAAAGGAGACCCCAAACACAGTAAGTTAAGCAAAATGAGAAGACAGGTAAATACACAACAGATGAAGAAGCAAGGTAACAACCCACCAGACCAAAGAAATGAAGAGGAAATAGGCACTCTACCTGAAAAAGAATTCAGAATAATGACAGTAAAGATGATCCAAAATCTTGGAAATAGAATGGAGAAAATACAAGAAACTTTTAACAAATACCAAGAAGAGCTAAAGAGCAAACAAACTGTGATGAACAACACAGTAAATGAAATTAAAAATTCTCTAAAAGGGAACAATAGCAGAATAACTGAGGCAGAAGAATGGATAAGTGACCTGGAAGATAATATAGTGGAAATAACTACTGCAGAGCAGAATAAAGAAAAAAGACTGAAAAGAATTGAGGACAGTCTCAGAGACTTCTGGGACAACATTAAATGCATCAACATTCGAATTATAGGGGTCCTAGAAGAAGAAGAGAAAAAGAAAGGGACTGAGAAAATATTTGAAGAGATTATAGTAGAAAACTTCCCTAATATGGGAAAGGAAATAGTTAATCAAGTCCAGGAAGGACAGAGAGTCCCATACAGGATAAATCCAAGGAGAAACACGCCAAGGCACATATTAATCAAACTATCAAAAATTAAATACAAAGAAAAAATATTAAAAGCAGCAAGGGGAGAACAATAAATAACACACAAAGGAATCCCCATAAGGTTAACAGCTTATCTTTCAGCAGAAACTCTGCAAGCCAGAAGAGAGTGGCAGGACATACTTAAAGTGATGAAGGAGAAAAACCTACAACCAGGATTACTCTACCCAGCAAGGATCTCATTCAGATTCAATGGAGAAATTAAAACCTTTACAGACAAGCAAAAGCTAAGAGAATTCAGCACCACCAAATCAACTTTACAACAAATGCTAAAGGAACTTCTCAAGGCAGGAAATACAAGAGAAGGAAAAGACCTACAATAACAAACCTGAACAATTAAGAAAATGGTAATAGGAACATACATAATGATAATTACCTTAAATGTAAATGGATTAAATGTTCCAACCAAAAGATATAGATTGGTTAAATGGATACAAAAACAAGACCCATATATATGCTGTCTACAAGAGACCCACTTCAGACCCAGGGACACATACAGACTGAAAGTGAGGGGATGGAAAAAGATATTCCATGCAAATGGAAATCAAAAGAAAGCTGGAGTAGCAATTCTCATATCAGGCAAAATGACTTTAAAACAAAGACTATTACAAGAGACAAAGAAGGACACTACATAATGATCAAGGGATTAATCCAAGAGGAAGATATAAGAACTGTAAATATTTATGCACCCAACATAGGAGCACCTCAATACATAAGGCAAATACTAACAGCCATAAAAGGGGAAATTGACAGGAACACAATCATAATAGGGGACTTTAACACCCCACTTTCACCAGTGGACAGATCATCCAAAATGAAAATAAATAAGGAAACACAAGCTTTAAATGATACATTAAACAACATGGACTTAATTGATATTCATAGGACATTCCATCCAAAAACAACAGAATACATGTTCTTCTCAAGTACTCATGGAACATTCTCCAGGATAGATCATATCTTGGGTCACAAATCAAGTCTTGGTAAATTTAAGAAAATTGAAATCATATCAAGTATCTTTTCCGACCACAACGCTATGAGACTATATATCAATTACAGGAAAAAATACAAACACATGGAGGCTAAACAACCCACTCCTTAATAACCGAGAGATCACTGAAGAAATTAAAGGGGAAATCAAAAAATACCTAGAAACAAATGACAATGAAAACACGACGACCCAAAACCTATGGGGTGCAGCAAAAGCAGTTCTAAGAGGGAAGTTTATAGCAATACAATCCTACCTTAAGAAACAAGAAACATCTCAAATAAACAACCTAACCTTACACCTAAAGCAATTAGAGAAAGAACAAAAAAATCCCAAGGTTAGCAGAAGGAAAGAAATCAGAAATATCAGATCAGATATAAATGAAAAAAAAATGAAGGAAATGATGGCAAAGATTAATAAAATTAAAAGTTGGTTCTTTGAGAAGATAAACAAAATTGATAAACCATTAGCCAGATTCATCAAGAAAAAAAGGGAAAAAACTCAAATCAATAGAATTAGAAATGAAAAAGGAGAAGTAACAACTGACACTGCAGAAATACAAAGGATCATGAGAGATTACTACAAGCAAGTATATGCCAATAAAATGTACAACCTGGAAGAAATGGACAAATTCTTAGAAATGCACAAACTTCCGAGACTGAACCAGGAAGAAATAGAAAATATGAACAGACCAACCACAAGCACTGAAATTGAAACTGTGATTAAAATTCTTCCAACAAACAAAAGCTCAGGACCAGATGGCTTCACAGGCGAATTCTATCAAAAATTTAGAGAAGAGCTAACACACATCCTTCTCAAACTCTTCCAAAAAATTGTGGAGGAAGGAAAACTCCGAAACTCATTCTACGAGGCCACCATCACCCTGATACCAAAACCAGACAAAGATGTCACAAAGAAGGAAAACTACAGGCCAATATCACTGATGAACATAGATGCAAAAATCCTCAACAATATTCTAGCAAACAGAATCCAACAGCACATTAAAAGGATCATACACCATGATCAAGTGGGGTTTATCTCAGGAATGCAAGGATTCTTCAATATATGCAAATCAATCAATGTGATACACCATATTAACAAACTGAAGGAGAAAAACCATATGATCATCTCAATAGATGCAGAGAAAGCTTTCGACAAAATTCAACACCCATTTATGATAAAAACCCTCCAGAAAGTAGGCATGGAGGGAACTTTCCTCAATATAATAAAGGCCATGTATGAAAAACCCACAGCCAACATCGTCCTCAATGGTGAAAAACTGAAACCATTTCCACTAAGATCAGGAAAAAGACAAGGTTGCACACTCTCACCACTATTATTCAACATAGTTTTGTAAGTTTTAGCCACAGCAATCAGAGAATAAAAAGAAATAAAAGGAATCCAAATCGGAAAAGAAGTAAAATTTTCACTGTTTGCAGATGACATGATACTATATATAGAGAATCCTAAAGATTCTACCAGAAAACTACTAGAGCTAATCAGTGAATTGGGTAAAGTAGCAGGATACAAAATTAATGTACAGAAATCTCTTGTATTCCTATACACTAATGATGAAAAATCTGACAGTGAAATTAAGAGAACACTCCCATTTACCACTGCAACAAAAAGAATAAAATATCTAGGAATAAGGAAGGGTAAGCTGGGACAAAGTGAGAGAGTGGCATGGACATATATAAATTACCAAACATAAAATAGATAGCTAGTGGGAAGCAGCCTCATAGCCCAGGGAGATCAGCTCAGAGCTTTGTGACCACCTAGAGGGGTGGGGTAGGGAGGGTGGGAGAGAGGGAGATGCAAGAGGGAAGAGATATGGGGACATATGTATATGTTTAACTGATTCACTTTGTTATAAAGCAGAAACTGACACACCATTGTAAAGCAATTATACTCTAATAAAGATGTTAAAAAAAAAATCTAGGAATAAACCTACCTAAGGAGACAAAAGACCTGTATGCAGAAAATTATAAGACACTGATGAAAGAAATTAAAGATGATACAAATAGATGGAGAGATATACCATGTTCTTAGACTGGAAGAATCAACATTGTGAAAATGACTCTACTACCCAAAGCAATCTACAGATTCAATGCAATCCCTATCAAATTACCAATGGCATTTTTCACAGAACTAGAACAAGAAATTTCACAATTTTTTGGAAACACAAAAGACCCCGAATAGCTTAAGCAATCTTGAGAAAGAAAACGGAGCTGGAGGAATCAGGCTCCCTGACTTCAGACTATACTACAAAGCTACAGTAATCAAGACAGTATGGTATTGGCACAAAAACAGATATATAGATCAATGGAACAGGATAGAAAGTCCAGAGATAAACCCACACACATATGGTCACCTTATCTTTGATAAAGGAGGCAAGAATATACAATGGAGAAAAGACAGCCTCTTCAATATGTGGTGCTGAGAAAACTGGACAGCTGTAAAAGAACGAAATTGGAACACTCCCTAACACCATACACAAAAATAAACTCAACATGGATTAAAGACCTAAATGGAAGGCCAGACACTATAAAACTCTTAGAGGAAAGCATGGGCAGAACATTCTATGATATAAATCACAGCAAGATCCTTTTCCACCCACCTCCTAGAGAAATGGAAATAAAAGCAAAAATAAACAAATGGGACCTAACGAAACTTAAAAGCTTTTCCACAGCAAAGGAAACCCTAAACAAGGCAAAAAGACAACCCTCAGAATAGGAGAAAATATTTGCAAATGAAGCAACCCACAAAGGATTAATCTCCAAAATTTACAGGCAGCTCTTACAGCTCAATATCAAAAAAAGAAACAACCCAATCCAAAAATGGGCCAAAGACCTAAATAGACATTTCTCCAAAGAAGATATACAGATTGCCTACTAACACATGAAAGAATGCTCAACATCATTAATCATTAGAGAAATGCAAATCAAAACTACAATGAGATATCATCTCACACCGGTCAGAATGGCTATCATCAAAAAATCTACAAACAATAAATGCTGGAGAGGGTGTGGAGAAAAGGGAACTGTCTTGCACTGTTGGTGGGAATGTAAATTGATACAGCCACTATGGAGAACAGTATGGAGTTTCCTTAAAAAACTAAAAATAGAACTACCATACAATTCCACTACTGGGCATATACCCTGAGAAAACCATAATTCAAAAAGAGTCATGTACCACAATGTTCATTGCAGTTTTATTTACCATAGCCAGGACATGGAAGCAACCTAAGTGTCCATTGACAGATGAATGGATAAAGAAGATGTGGAACATATATTCAATGGAATATTACTCAGATATATAAAGAAACGAAATTGAGTTATTTGTATTGAGGTGGATGGACCTAGAGTCTGTCCTATAGAGTGAAGTAAGTCAGAAAGAGAAAAACAAATACTGTATTCTCACCCATACATATGGAATCTAAAAAAAAAAATGGTCATGAAGAACCTAGGGGCAAGATGGGAATAAAGATGCAGACCTACTAGAGAATGGACTTGAGGATATGGGGAAGGGGAAGGGTAAGCTGGGACGAAGTGAGAGAGTGGCATGGACATATATACACTACCAAACGTAAAATAGATAGCAAGTGGGAAGCAGCCACATAGCCCAGGGAGATCAGCTCGGTGCTTTGTGACCACCTAGAGCGGTGGGTTAGGGAGGGTGGGAGGGAGGGAGATGCAAGAGGGCAGAGATATGGGGACATATGTATATGTATAACAGATTCACTTTGTTATAAAGCAGAAACTAACACACCATTGTAAAGCAATTATACTCCAATAAAGATGTTAAAAAAAAAAAAAAAGCAGCTACCAAATTGTTTCTCAGGTTATTGTGCTATTTTTATTTCAACCAGCAATATCTGAGCACTTTAAATTTGTGCCGACACTTGGTATTGTCAGTGTTTTGTTTATTTTAGCCTTTCTAGTGGGTATTTTCCATATACTCTGGACACAAATCCTTTGTCTGATAGATACATGTATTATTCATATTTTCTCCCAGTCTATGGCTTCTCTTTTTATTGGGTTGGTCAAAAAGTTCGTTTTGATTTTTAACATCTTATGGGAAAACTGGAATGAAGCTTTTGGCCAACCTAGTATGTTCTTAACACTGTTTTGAAGAACATAAGGGGTTAATTAAGATGAAGTCCAATTTACTGTTTTTTACTTACGTGATCAATGCTTTTTTGTGCCTATATAACAAATTTTGATTGCCATAAGATTCTTAAGAACTTTCTAGGTGAATAATCATGTCTTCAGCAAGAGCATTACTTCTTTCTAATGTAAATGGTATATCTTCCTTTTTCTTACCTTTTGCACTGGCTAGGACATTCAGTGTAATTTTGAATAGAAATGTTGATAGCAGACACTCTTGTTTTGTTCCTGAAGTTATCGGGGCAGCATTTGGCTTTCACTGTAAAAAAATGATGTTAAATGTAGCTTCTTCATAGATGTTCATTATCAGGTCATGGAAATGTATTACTATTCCTGCTTTGCTGAGAACAATATAAAGTTCAGAAAAATATTTTATTAATACATCATTGTCTGTGTAATCTCCTTTTTTATCCTAAAATTGATAACTTATGTTTTTCTCTTTTTTCCTTGTTAGTTTCCCAAGGCTAATCAATTCTATTTAAACTCTCAAGTACCAACTTTTGCTTTCCTATATCCTTCTGTTTTTTTTTTTTTTTTTTTAGTTCATTGATTTTATGCTCTGATCATGGTAAAATATTTTCTCTTACTTGCTCTAGTTTAAGTTGCTTTTCTTTTCCTGGCTTTTTAAGGTAGAAAATTAAATCACTAAATTTAGCTTTTTTTCTACTATAGGAATTAAAACTACAGATTTCTTTGTATACACTGTATTAGCTGCATCCCACCAATTTTGATATATCTTATTATCAGGAAAAATATTTTCTAATTTCCCTTGTAGTTTGTTTTTGATCCATAGGTCATTTAGAAATCTGTTACCTAATGTCCAAATACTTTGTGCATTTCTAAGTATTTTATTCTTATTAATTTCCAGTTTCATTCTGTTGTCAGAGAATTGACTCTAGAATTTTAATTGTTTAAAAATAATTATGAAAAATTATGGCTTAATCTACATGTACACAAATATAATATGCATTTTGAAATTGTTGGATGTAAAGCTGTATAAACATCAAGTATACAAAGCTGGTCGATTGTGTTGTTCAGATCTATATCTTTACTGTTTCTTTTTCTGCTTGATCTATCAATGAGTAAGAAAATGTTATTAAAATCCTCAAATATAACTGATCCTCCGTCAATTCTATTAGTTTTTGATTTGTGAATTTTGAAGTTCTATTATTATGTGTATAAATATTTGTGCTTTTTATATCTTCCTGATTCACTGTACCTTGTGCCATAATGAAGTCCCCTTTTACTTCTTATAATATTTTTTACTGAGATCTTCTTTTTCTGATATAAAAGTAATCATGCCAGGGTTTTTTTTTTTTTTTTTTTGCATGTATTTGCACATATTTTTCCATCCCTTAAGTTCCAGGTTATGTGTATCTTTAAATTTAAAGTGCTTCCTATTATAGCATATATAGTGGCCTTTATTTTTATCTGACAATATGTGCCCTTTAATTAGGAACGTTTTATAGTTATTGTAATGATTGATATGGTTGGATTTAAATCTACCAGATTATTAGTTGTTTTCTATTTTGTTATTTAAAAGTTATTTTTAGAAGTTCCTGTAGGATCTAGAGTGTTCAGCCTAAACCTAATTAACATTTATTTGAAATCAGTACTTTACCAGTTCACTTTTCTCACCTCCTGTCTCACCCTTTACTCTTTGTACTTTCTTTCTACTTCCTACCTCTCAATTCATACCTGATATTTTAGAGTTCTCAATTCCAACTTCCCACTTCACAAGTATAATAAACTTACAAGAGTAAACTCTATTTAACCATCATTTCCTTTTGTTCTATTATTGTCTTATTTTAACTTCTGCATATGTTAAAGCAGCATTTTACAATATTATTGTTTTTGTTTTAAACAATGTGTTATCTTTCCAGGAAAATTATTAGAAGAAAAGCATAATATTTTATGTTTACCCACCTAATTAATATTTCTGGTACCCCTCTCTCCTTAGTGTATATCCAAGTTTTCTTCTAATAAAATTTCCCTTTTTCATGAAAAATAGATTTTAACATTCTCGTAGTTTAGGAATGCTGGTGAAGAATTCGTTGGATAGGTATATCTTTATGTTAATAGATTATTATTTCTTTCAACACTACAACTGTTCTTCTGCCTTTGGGTTCCCAATATTTCTGATAAGAAGTCAGCCATATTTGTTTATTATTGTTTTCTGTATTTAATGTGCATGTAATGTATATGATAAGGAGTTTATTTTGACCTTTAGTAGTTTAATTTTGATGTACAAGTGTGTGATTTTCTTTTTATGTATCTGGATTAGGTTTTGTTCAGAGCCTTGGAATATGTATGTCAAAAATTTTTATTAAACTTGAAAAAATTGGGGGCATTATTGCTCAAAATTTGATTCTCTCCACTTAACACTTTCTTCTCTTTTTTAAACTTCTATTATACATAGGTTATAACAGTTGATATTGCCTCACAGGTCCCTGAAACTCCAATTGTTAGATAACTTCTATTGAATTAAAATTTACTGATCCATTTTTTCCTGCCATTTTTAACCTGCTGTTAATCTTGTCTATTTTTTAGAAATTTAACTCACTGTAATTTTTAGTTCTAGAATATCCATTTAATTTTTTTAATAGTTCTCTCTACTCAAGATTCCTAACTGTTCACTTATTTAGATCAAATTTCTATTCAATTTTTTTAACATATATTCATTTGTCTCTTTGCACATCATTCTATCAGCTGCTTTAAAGTCTATATTTAATTAATCTAACCTCTTTTGGTGGATTTGAGTCCTCTCAGGATAAATATCTATGGATTTTTTTCTTTTTTTTACAATGAGTTCTATTTTCCTTTTTATTTACATGACTAGTAATTTTTTATTGTGTTCTGGACATTGTTGGTAGGACATTTTAAAGACTTTGAGTTCTGTAAATTCCCCCTGAAGAGTATATATTTTTGTTCTAGTAAATAGTATAATTATTGGCTCTCTATCTTGAATTTAGGCTTGGTTTCATGGCCTGTTAGGGTGAATTTGTTGAAAGACCAAAGAGTTTCTCAAGTTTCTCTAAATTTGGGTGATTTAACTAATAAAATTTGCCTCCCTTTTTATCTTTTAGGGTTTATTTTGAGGCATTGTTAGGATAAGCATAGAATAAGCCCTTCTTTAAGACATAGTCTTTACTTCTATGGCATGGTCTTTCTGATTTCTCAGCCAGGTGCCATGTGTGATAACAAAGTCTCTTTAGCCTGGCTGAGCCAGGAAAACAATGTGTCCAACTTTGTTTGACATGAATATTTCTGTTTCTTTTTCAACCCTGCATAATCCACTCTCTGGTAAACCTAATACAGTTTCTACCTAGTCATGTATAGCCCAGCTGTCTGCCAAGAAATTGGGGAAAATCCCCAAGCCCCTCTGCCCTACAGATTCCAGCTATTTCAGCTACCACAAACTCTGATCCCTGCCACCTCAGCTCAATGGGATCACCATGCTTTGCTTGGATTTCAGATCACTGTTCCATAGTTGGAATAGTTTTGTACAAAATCAGAGAGTCAGCATGATTTGAGATCATACGTTACAAGTTTCCTTTTCTAAGGAATTGAGGTTTTATGCTACCTGTTGTCCTATGCCTGAAAATAGTTGTCTCCTGTATTTTGGCGGGTCTTATTGTTTCTTATAGCAGGGGACCTAGTCTGGTACCATTTACTTAGTCAGAGCTGAAATGGAAATTCAACATAGGATTTTAAAAAAATTAACTTGCAAATATTTTCAAATTGGGAGTTTTAAAATAAAAATCTGGATTTCTGCCTTCTTTTTAAAACTCTAGGGGAAAAAAAATGTTTATAGCAATCACTAGCTAGGCAAAAGTATCAGTGTCCTCTCTTTAGGAAGGCATCATCCCTGCAGCTTATTACAACTCCAAATACTACCTATGTTCACCTGTATAGAGATTGAGTGTGAGTTCTACCCATTTTGGGTTTGTATTATTGTTTTATTTTCATCTGCCTCATTTCACTCTTTTTCTCTACCTAATTTGCAAACCTTGTCACAAAGCAAGTGGTGTCTTTTGGTAATCTAGTTTTTATTACTCCTATACCTATATGTTTTTCTATTACCTTATATTGTCTTCTTCATCTGAGTTTTACTATACATGACGCCAGACAGAACCCCATGATGCTTTCCATGAGAAAGAAAGGTATTGTTCCTAAGCAAAAGTTAAGAGTATAATTTGCCAAGCTAATTGTTTTTAGTTATACTTAAATGTACTTCTTTTTAAACATTTTAGGCTTTGGACATATCACCATGCTATATAAAATTCTGTTACTTTCCTAATCCCTAGGTTAAAATAATTGGTAGATGTGAGTTAAACAAAGTAAAGAAACTATTATTTAATTTTAATATTGCAATAGAGTTTGGAAGATATTTACTTGATTTTCTAGCTGAAAACAGTACAAATACGCCTTACTATGTTGCTTTGCTACTGTGATAAGATCTAAATTAAAACAAGTATTTAACAGTCTCACACTGAATTTATACAGTTTTAAATTTTGAAGAACTTATAAGGTTTGACATGCCTCTTCTTTCACTCCTGATGTCAATCTCAAATTTTTCCACATAATGAGAGGAAGATATTCCCACATATAAAATGTAATCACTAACTGAGTCAAATATATATAGGGAGAATTTTGGTTTGCAGTTACCATGAGGTTTTCATATAGCAGTCTATATATACACATGATTGTTTTAAGTTGCCAATCTCTTAATGTCACATGCATTTTAAAAACCCTGCATTTTTACTCTCCTCCCCTCATGATTACTGCTTTTGATTTTACTTCTAATTGTTTTCTGTATCCCTTAACTGCTTATTGTGGATATAGATGATTTTACTACTTTTGTATTTTAACCTCCCTACTAGCTTTGTGTGTGGATAATTTCCTACCTTTATTGTATGTTTGCCTTTATCTGTGAGCTTTTACATTTCTTAACTCTCTTGTTTCTAGTTGTGGCCTTTTCTTTTTCGCCTGGAGAAGTTTCTTTAACATTTGTTGTAAAGCTGGTTTGGTGGTGCTGAGCTCTTTTAGCTTTTGCTTGTCTCTTAAGCTTTTGATCTCTCCATCAAATCTAAATGAGAGCCTTGGCTGGGTGGAGTATTCTTGGTTGTAAGTTGTTCCCTTTCATCACTATAAATATATCGTGCCACTCCCTTCTGTTTTAAACTGTATGTTGTCTTTCGTGGAAAATTATAAGAAGAAAAACATAATCTTTTATGTTTACCCACTTAATATTTCTGGTCCTCTCTCATGAATTTAAATTTATATGTGATATATATATATTTATATATATAATACTACATATTATATATAGTGTGAATCTAAATATATACGTATAATATATATATGTTCATATATGTATATATTTGAATTTGTCAGTGTGTATCTATGTGAATAATGTATGATATATAACTATATAGATATAGTAAATAATATAAAATACCTAACTATATAAAATAATATAAAATTAAAAGATAAGTACAGCCAAGGCAGATAGCTTGACTGCAACCTCATGCAAGACCTTGACCAGGAATCACCCAGTTAAGCTGCTTCCAGATTCTTAACCTACAGAAACTGTGAGATTATAAATATTTATTGTTTTAAGCCATGAAGTCTGTTGTAATTTGTTATACATGACTAGATAACTAGAATTTCCTCTACCTAATTAAGGGCATCTATGAAAAGCATACAAGTAATAGCATACTTACAGGTGAAATATTGAATGCCTTCCCCCTACACATGAGGAACAAAGCAAGTGTGACTGCTGTCACTTTCTATTCAACTTAGTTTACAAGTAAGGCAGTAAGGCACAAAAAAGAAATAAAAGCAGACTGATTGTAAAGGAAGAAGTCAATCTCTATCTGCAGTTTTTATTTTCTATGTAGAAAATGCTATGAAATCCATAAATAAGCCAGGAGACTTAATAAGTGAGTTTATCAAGATTGCAAGATATGAGATTATAAAAGTAAACTGTATTTCTATTACTAGCAAGAACAATCAAAAGCTGACACTTAAAAATATCATTTATAAGAGCATCATCAATATCCAATATTTAGGGATAAATGTGACACAAGGTGTGCATACTAATACACTGTAAACTACAAAACATTGCTGAGAGAAATTGAAATATATATAAATAAGTGGAGAGAGCTATAGAATTCATGGATTGAAAGACTTACTATTGTTAAGATATTAAGATGTTAATTCTTCCCAAATTAATCTATAAAGGTGATGGTTTCCCAGTCAATTTTGCAACAGAATTTTTTTGTAGACACTGAAAAGCTGATTCCAAAATTCATATGGAAATGGAAAGGACCAAAACAATTTTGTAAAAGATAAATAACGCTGGGAGATTTCACAACCCAACTACAAGACTTATCAAGAGATACCAAATTCCAATCAGTGTGGTATTGGCATGTAGATAAAAAATAGATCAATGAGACAGAATAGAAGTGCGCACACACGTACACACACACACACTTAATTGCAAAGGTGCAAAACTAATTCAGTGGAAAATAGTCGTTTAAACAAATGGTGTCAGCATTATTGGATATCAATGTACAAAAAAGGAACTTAAATTCATACCTCACATGGTATGCAAAATTAGCTCAAAATGAAAGTGGATTAAAGACCTATATGGAAATCTTAAAGCTAAAAATCTTCTGAAGTAAAACACAAGAGAAAAACTTTGTGATCATGAGTTAGGCAATGATTTCTTAGGTAAGACATTAAAAGCATGATCCATATAAGAAAAAAAATTATAAATCAAACTTCATCAAAATCAGGAAATTCTGTTCTTCAGCAGACACTATTAAGAGAATAAAAAGACAAACTACAAACAGAGAAACAAATATTGCAAACTTCATATTTGATAAAATTCCTATCTCATGAATATTTATAGAACCATTGAAACTTATGAATAAGGAAATAAACGTCCCTATAAAATTTAGGTAGAAGATTTGAAGAGACACTTTACTAAAGAAGATATACAAATGGCCCATATACACATGAAAATATCCTCAACATTTTTAATCATTAGGGAAATTAAAATTAAAACACAAGAAGAGAATACTACAAACTTATCAGAATACCTAAAGTTAAAAAGACTGGCTGGACCAAGTGTTGGAGATAGAGTGGACTTCAAAGTTTCAAACACTATGGGCTGAAATAAAAATGATACAAATACTTTGGAAAACAGCAGTTTCTTAAAAATCAAAACTTACACATACCATAGGATACACATACTGTCACTTACCAATGCCACTTCTGGATGCGTATACAGTAAAAAAGAAAAATACAAAGGGCACAAATAGTAATGTTCATGGCAGCAAGAATCAAAGAAGCCAAGAAATAGAAACAACTCAAATGTCCAACAGGATAATGGATATGAAAATTTTGTTTATTAATGTAATCAAATAAAATACATCCATGAGAATTAACAAATGTAACACATAGATGAAGCTTTCAACCATAATGTTGAGCAAAATAAAACAGACAAAAATGCACTTATTGTATAATTCCATTTATATAAAGCTCAAAAATAGATATAACTGATCTATGGAGTTAAAAATCCAGATATAGTTACTCTTGATGACATGGGGGAAGATAGTGGCTGAGAGGTGGCGTGAGGGAGGATTCTCTGGTCCAGGTAATATTCTGTTTCTTCATCTGGAGGTGCATTACACAGATCTTATACATTTTAAAACAACATAACTTTATTGAAGTATAACTGTCATATGATAAATGCAAATATTTAAATTGTAAAATTGGATACATTCTGACACATGTATAAACCAATGAAACCATCACCACAATCAACTTAGAGAACATACTCCTTCCTCGTGTTCTTCCCTACTACTCACCAGATCAGATCTACTGATCCAGTTTCTGTCACTGAAGAAATTAATATGCATTTTCTAGAGTTTTATATAAATATAATTTTTTGGTATTCTGTCTTTTTTTTGTCTGGCTTCTTATACTGAGTATAATTATTTTAAAATTCATCCATATTGTTGCACACATGAATAACTCATCATTTTTATTTATGAATAGTATTCTATTCATAAATTCTATTGTATGAATATATCACAATTTGTTTATACTGTCACCTGTTGATGGACTTCTAAATAGTTCCCAGTTGACTACTACAAATAAAGCTCCTGTGAACATTTGTGTACACATCTTTTCATGGATGCATATTTTTTTTTCTTTTGGGTAATGCATGTTTTGAAACTCCAATGTGCAGTGCACTTATAATTTGTGCTACCCTATGTATGGTATATTTTAATTATATGTGTACATTATAAAAAGACTTCATGAGAAAGAAATCAGAACATTTAGTGCAGGATGGTAATGAAGACATATTCTAAGAAAATTTCTAGAATTAGAAAGAAAATAAAAACAAAAAAAATCTGAGTATAAAAATGGAAGCTATTCCATTTCGATGGAAGTATTCTATGCAAAACAAAAAAAATATGCTCTCGTTTTTAAAAGTTGTAGCAAAATATTTGAATTCCTCTAGTAAAGAATATTCTACTGTTGTTATTCAAAACACACACACACACACACATGCACATATACACACTGGCACATAGAACATGCTGGAGAGGCCACAATTAATTGTTACATTAGATAATTCCTGCTGAACCCAATCTTCCAGTCATCACTGCCAAGGTGCCTGACATGTGAATAAAACCATATGGATCCTCCAGACCAGCCCATCTGCCAGTAGAATTACCCCAAGTCACCTCTGCAATGTTATGTGCAATGCAAATTTTCCACATTGAACTTTGCCAAATTCCTAACCTATAGCATCCTGAGATAGAAAAAATGACTACTACTTTATGATACTAAGTTTTGATGTAGCCTATTTCAATAGGTAACTGGAACAAAAGGCTTGGATTGGATTTGTGTGATGAATAAGAGGAAGAGAAAAGAGAAGAGAGTAAAAAGAAGACGAACAGAATACTCATTTTCAACCTTAGCAGGAGAACATTGGGGTCACTCAATAGCTTGTTAGTTGGGGTCGCTTGATAGTTGTTGTTTTTTAATGTGGATACGTGGGTTCCACTCTCAAGTTTCTGGTTTAATTAGTGTTTCTTATATTAGGCCTGGGCACTGGAACTTTTAAATGTGTTTGAGGTGGTTCTACTAATCATCCTAGATTTACAAACACTAGAGTATATTAATTCTTTATCTTTGAAGGAAAATAAAAATGTACATTTCATTATTTTATTTTGTTTTGATTCAACATCTTGGAAAAACTTAAAAGTAATTCCTGATACATTTAAAAATCACTGAACAAAACAAAGAAAACATACTTTTAATAGAAAATAAGTAGAAAAATACAAAAGGAGAAAGCATAAATAACTAAACTAAAATCAAATATATCAGTTGAAACAAAAAATATTCTTATAAAATGTTTCTGGGACTTCCCTGGCAGTCCAGTGGTTAAGACTCCACGCTCCCAACGCAGGGGGCATGAGTTTAATCCTTGGTCAGGGAACTAAGACCCCACATGCCCCATGGCCCGGCCAAAAAAAAAGAAATGCTTCTGTTGGGCAACAAGGATTCTCATACTAAATGATTAAAAATGAAATACATCAAAGGAATACCCAGCCCATATTTTTTCAGAAAAATAGAAATAAACAGAAAAAAGGTCAACATTAATTTTTAACCAACTAGAAAATTCACTAAATACCAAAAAGTTTATTTGTAATAAATAAAAGTAAAAAATATAACAATGACTTATTGCTCCCCATATAACAAAGATGAAAAAGACAGAGACTTTATACAAATCTTTGATTTTCTTTGCCCTAAGAAGTAGACAAAAATTAAATAAGAATGAAGAATTTGAATATTAAGGCTAATAAGTTTAAATTAATAGATAATTCATCAAACTTTACATCCAATTAAATTTCATTTTCCCTTATAAGCCTCAAGCCCTATACGTTGAAACTTCGCTTATATTCCACATCCTATCAACCAAGTACAGTGAGTTCTACAGTTTAAGCATTTCTCAGATATACCCATTTCTCTCCATTTCACAGTAATGTGACACCGTTGCTCACACCACAGTCAGCTCTTGAGTGAACCACTTACTGCCTTTATCTCCTCTCCAGGCCCTCCAACACTTTTGGCTTGCCCCTTGCCAAAATATTCTCCTATTGAAGCCAAAGAGTTTTAAAAATGCAAATCCCATGCTTCCACTTCACTGCCATTCTCCTTTGATACAATAAAAGATAGGAAAATTTTATCCATGTACTTTTTCTTCAAGTGAAAAAAAAGTAGCTAGACAGATTTTCACCCAATTTTCAAAAAAAAGAAATTGATGCTCTAACTTGAAAAATAGGCTCCATGAGATATACAAAACTCACTGTTGGGAAGCCCCTGAGGGTACCTCAAAGAAATAAGCAGTCCTTCTCCACCGCAGCCTGGAGCTTTGATGTGCTGCTGAGCTGATGCTGCACGTTGGCTTGTGGATACACAGCTCTAGGGTCTGAAGCAGCAGGTTTATGATTATAGCCAGCCCTGTTGTGGGTCTGTAAAACAAATGTTAAAAGATTTGAATGGGTCTGAAAATAGCTTTTACTAAAAAAATTAAATAAACACTGATGTTAGAGCTTGAGTGCTTATTCATATTACATATACATATATATATATATGTGTGTATACAATCACACGCAATAAATGCATTAAATGTTCCAAAAATCTGGGGTTGGAGGTTAATTATATGCAAATAGTTGTACATATGATTTATTAAATTACAACTGCATGGAAGGACCATTATTTAAATTGTGATTCTCAGCTATCCTCTCTTCTAAAGAAAATGCGGCAGAAGAAAGCTTCACGTGACCATCAACATATTGTTGATGATGGCTACATGGGGCCAAAGGATTCTAGACTTTCACAGAAAGAAGATATAATCACCCCTTCCCCCAGACTTACTATAACTGCTATGTTTCTACATCTGCAGTGATATGTCTCATGGTACCACTATAACAAAAAAGATACTTAAGAGTAAAATTATGAAAAAAAGCAAGACCCATTCTAATTCTTTCCCAGTGAAATTACACAGAAGTTTGGAAGTAGAAGGGGCATTCACAAAGTATCTTTTCCCCCTTTCATGAAGTAAGTGAATCCCAAAGAAGTGCAATGGCTTGCCCAAGGTCACTCAGCTGTTCTGTAGCAGAGTCTCTTGATTCCATTATATCAAAATGAAAATCATGTGATATTACTTTTACAGGGCAAGAGTGTCGAAATAAGACAACTACTTCTGGGGATATCTACACTCTTTAGTCCATTCATTTAATCAATACGTATTTACTGAGCACCTACCAAGCAAGGTTCTGTGAAGGCTACAAGTTGAATGAGACCTGTTCTATGCCTTTAAGGAGATTATAATGTATTTGAAAGGATAAATCAAGTAAACAAACCATTTTAGCAAACTGGGAATTGAATAATAAACACACAACTTATTACCACTATAAACTTGGATTCTTTTTTATTCAGTGGGGGTATGAGAATTTATTGAGATAAAATATATACAAGTGCCTGAAATAGTAGGTAATTATCAAATGTTTTCCTTTCAAGTTACTAATTGCTATAAAAATCATTAGAAGATGAAAAACAACAACAACAAAGTCTTGGTAAAAGACAGTACATCAAAGAAGGAGGTGCCTATACATTTTAAGTGAAATGCAGGGTTGATCTTATTCTCCAGATAATAGAGTAGTGTAACATATAAATCTAAGTGATCGGGTTTATTTCCCTGCCTTTGAGGCAGCAGTTTCCCTTCAGAATGGAGTTTCAAAGCCCCAGCCTTTGTTGTTTACTGATTCAGCTGATGGACAGGGCCTGAGCTTCCACGGTAATGCACTGATTGCTATTTGCTTCTAGAAATAAATGTGACTTAACTGGGCTTTATTTATTGATTAGTTGGAATGGGTCCAGACTGCCAATGAAGTCTGTAGGAGGAAACCAAGGAGGCCTGCTTCCGCAAAAGGGAATTTTTGAAATGCTCCTCTAGCTGTGTTGGTGCTGGAAAAATTGTCCAATGCCAGCCATGCTTTGGGATGCCCTTTTCAGTTTTGTTTAAACCATTCTATAGGTTGTGACAAGAAGAGAGCAAATAATATTTGATGCCACACAAATGCACTTGGCAAAATATCCTACAACTTTGGAGGCAGGGGACGTGATGCCGCAGATGGTAAATTGCCTGACACGTATACAACATGACAAGGGTTCCAACCTCCAATGAATATACAGAATCATTTTCTCTTTAATGCAGGACACCCACCCCAGAACTTCACTTTATATTATTATTTGCTGTAGGGCTGTCAGCTTCAGGCAGGACTGCTTTTGAGACTGCAATGAGCGCCTTAACCACAGCTGCTTTCAAAAACCAAAAGATGAGGTAAAAGTGAGGAATGACTCCACTTGTTCAGAGGAAGAGCTGTAGATTAGCTCAAGAGAAAGGACAATCCAATGTCAGGAAACATTGTAGCTGTCTCTCCATATTGAATTCTCCTGAGCGGACAGCAGACAAAATAATAACGATAGTAAAACTGGTATGTACTACATTCTGAGAGTTTCCTAAGTGTGAAAAGCTTTGTATCAATTATTTCTCATCTTTACTCAACTTTGTGAGACAAGTAGGATTATTCCCTTTTTATCCATGAGAAAACTGAGGCTCAGAGAAGTTAAATGGCTCATCTCCAGTGGTTGGTCCTGGAAATAAACCACCTGTCTCATTCTGAAGCTAATCCTTCTTTCAAAATATCCTATTATCATAAACATTTCTCCTATCTTGATGCACACCAAATTCAGGGTCATGATTACCTCTGGCTAAGAAGACAGAAGGAGAGATGAAGCTTCAACTACAATCTATCTGTAATGTTTTATTTCTTAAAGTTTAATGATAGAAAACATATATGGCACAATGTTAGTATTTAAAATGGATATTTGTTGTATTGTTTTCTAGTTTCTTTGGGCTTGAAGTATTTCACCTAAATAATCGTTTCCACTAATAAATGGCAAAGTTGCGGTTACTTCTTTGTTAATGGAATTATGTCAGGAATTCAAAACATTACTCATAAAATGAAAATAGGATGGCTCTGATAAGAAAGTAAACCCCTTCTGTCCTCTTCCTACTGATAGAGATTAATGACTGTCATGAATACAGTCAACTCCCTTTACAAAGGATAAAGATTTTCTTTGATAGCAGTTATTTAATGCTAGGCAATTCTCACCTTGTACAATAGTGAGGGACCATAAAAATAACCATGCAAACTGAAACCATGTAAAACAGTCTTAATGACCAATGGGAGAATTATAGTTATTCTCTGACCTTTAAATATTTTGTCAAAACATTTAAAACTCTCTTACTGTAGATTATAAATATATAGAAAATTTTAAAACAAAATTCTGTTTTAATACACTATATTTTAAAATATTAAAAACATTGAGAATTAATGTTTTATTTCTTTGTAAAAAATATCAAAAGTAATTTAAGTACTGCTTACCTTCTTCTCATCAGATAACTTATGATTTGAGGTAAGCATCTCTTCTATGCCTTTGTAAATTGTCATAATTCCTTCTAAGTTTGAATTAGCTCCCAACATTTCATCTTTTGCATATCCAGTGCCATGAAAGATCTTGATTTCCTACAAGATGAAGTTTTTTTGCCAGTGTGTCTTATCTGGGATATTGCCATTCTTTTCATCACTATTATATTTCTTATTTCTATTGATAAGTTCCCCTTCACTAAGTTCCTCTCACTGCATATATAATGCTGTCAGTGTGAACATTCCTACAGTCAGCTATTTCTTCTATAACTTCATTGACATTAGATTTGAATTTCAATTTCAGCATCACTACTTTTTATTTCTTTGCTGCAATTTCATCTTTCTTGGCCAATTTTGTCTTTCAGTCATCCATTTTTGTAAAATTTCATGTGGATTTATTACTCGGAGATGAGAAGGCAGTACAACTACAGCTTTGCTATGCCTGAGAGAACTGGATAATAGATGTACTGTTACCAATCACTGACAGGCCTTTATAGGAGTGACGTGATTGCTCACTGAATATGTGTGCATCTGTTATTTACATAGTGATTGGTGGACTGGGGAACTAGCAATTATGCAACTATTTAATGAAAATTGTTGAGTTTCACACATCTAGATTTCTACCAAATCTGAAATGTTGGAGGTTGAACCTAGAATCTGTGTTTTATCAACCTCACCCCACCCGCATGATTCTTTCATATGCTAAAGTCTGAGAACCACTGCTTTAGGACAACTTTGGTTCTAACACTTCCCTACATATTGGTATCAACTGGAGTGCTTTAAATAATACTGATACCTGGGTTACACACTCAGATTTTAGTTTAATTTGTCAGGTGCAGACTAGATGGAAGGTAGCACTTAAACGCATACAATAAAGTGAAAAAGCACTAGACTTCAATATTTGCTAAATTACATAATGATAAACACATCAGGGGGGCAAGATTATGGAAACTAGGAAAAGTTCTTCAGAGAAGCTGAGATTCAACATGACCTAAAAGGAAGGGTAAACTCTTTTAAGTGGAGAGTGATAGCTCTCTATGAGCAAAAGCAACGTTGGCATTATGCTGATATGAAATGACTGTTGAAGAAAAGCTACAAGGATATAAAATATATGAACATAAGCCTCTTAGCTTATGAGCAATACAATAGTTGATTGAATTCATTCTCTATTGATAAAGAGGGATTTTTTTTTAATTTTACAAAGATGCTTATAAGGCAACAAACTAGAAAATGTAATAAAGCCCTTTTTCTCCAACAGAGATATTGGACCAATTGGGGTTATTTCAGAGAAGTAAGCTTGATTTAATATTTTAAAATTTATCAGTGTAATATACCATATTAACAGGATAAAGAAGAAAAATTACATGAACACAACAGTTGATGCAGAAAAATAATTTGACAAAATTCAGTATCTCTTTGTAACATAAAAACTCTCAGAAAACTAGGTATATAAGGGAAATATCTCACAATAGATAAAAAGTATCTTCAAATATATTCAAGTTAACATCACACATATTTGTGAAAGACTGAATTCTCACCCCCTGACAACAGGAACAAGGCAAAGATATCCACTCTCACCACTACTATTCAACACAGTAATGGAAGTACTAGCTAGCATTATAAGGCAAGAAAAGGAAATGAAAGGCATACAGAGCAGAAAGGAAGAAGTAAAATAGTCCCTGTCTGCACGATATAAATATCTACATGGAAAGCTCCAAGTAATCTAATAAAATCATAAAATGTTACTATAAGTTCTAGCCAGAGTCATAAGACAAATAAAGAGAAATGAAATGTATAATAATTGTAAATGAAGAGAAAAAATGATCCCTATTTGAATAAATATAATTTCTACAAAAAAATGTAAAATAATTCTTAGTAAATTTGGAGCATTCACCAGTCTTTCTGATAAAAGTTCAATCTTCAAATAATGATAACATTCTTATTAGTCAAAAATAGCCAATGCAATAACAATAATAATTCCTATTTAATAAGTACCATCACTATGAGAGAGGCCTATGAACAAATCTCTCAAAAAATATGAATATTTTATTCAAGAACATAAAATAAAAAGATGTGAACAAATGGAGATACATGCCCTGTTCATGCACAAGAGTATTTGATGTCATAAAGATGTAGATGGTTCCCCTGTAACCTATAAAATTAATACAAATATAATAAATACTTAAATAGGTTTTTCTACTTTTTGATATGGTCCAAATCATAAATTCATACAGAAAGTGGTAAGAAAATAAAGTATAATTTGGAAGAAGAACCATGTAGTAGGATTAACCTTACTAAATATCATTTTATAATAATGAGCTTAGAAAGAGAGCAATACCTGTATATAAATTTGATTTAGGATTGTAGTAGCATTAAAAGTCGGTAGAAAATTGCAGATTACTCAATAATGTCAGTTATCCTTGTTGAAAAAATAACAATACATTTAAAATAAAGTATTTCATATGGGTTTAAATATTTATTTTAATATTTAAATGTTAATATTTAAAATTTTACCAAGTAAAATATAACATTTTTATGGCCTTAAGATGGGAAAATATTTTGTAAATAATTCATGAATAGCAGGCCATGTAAAGAAAACATATCAATAAATGTGAGTACATTAAAATTTCTGTGAATGGAAGGAAACGCTAAAAATTTTAAAAGTCAAGTGATAAAGGAAAATTATTAATAAAGGACAAACATCAATAATTTATTTTAAAATACTTTACAAATCTTAATGAAAAGGATAGATAATGCAGTGGAAAATTGACAAGAGCTACAAAAAGGAAATTTGTAGAAGAGGAAATCAGAATAACCAGTAAACCTATAAAAATATTTTAATTCTACCATTATCCAGGAAATGCAAATTGGACAAAGTGAAATATTTTTCAATATTCAGCATGTTGACAACTTGAGAAGTCTGAACTTTTCAATTAATAGTGAGGATATGAACAAGTCAGATATCATATACATTACTGGTGGGATTTTATAATTTATATTAGTATAATTTCTTTTGAAAGCAGTTCATCAGTGAAAGGTAAAATGGAAGAGCATGTATCCTTAGACCAACTGCTATATCTGTGGATTTATAGAGAAAACAGCACACATTTCTTTGGATATATAAACAAGAATGTTCATGTAGTTAATAAGTTAAAAATGGAAATAATTAAATGTTCATTAAAAAGAGAATAAATAAATGGTGACATATTCACAAAATGGAGTAAAGTAGAGCTAATATGTTTCTGTACAGGTAATTCTTATAAAGATTTTTAAAATGAAAAACTTAGACACAGTTTTATAAATTTTACAAACATTCATTTAAAAATAGATATGAATATGCAATATTGACTATCATATAATATATTTTTATGAATATATAAACATGTGGAAAATATATGTGTCCACAAGCTTTGTCTCTTCCTTTTCATGGTGAAGAAGGTAAATTTAAGATATTAAATTTCTGTGAGAAAATAAGGAATTATATAAAAGAAGATATCTTAGGGGTATCACTTTGATCTGTAGTTATTTGACTTCTTAACAAGTGAATATGAATATGAAGTAAATATGGTGAATGTCAGTATTTGAGAAAATTGAATATAGAAGTATGCTTTTTACTCTCTATGTTGTATGTTCTATATATTTTATACTAAAAATCTATTAAGAAAAAGTAAATTTAAATCTCTACCATGAACACATTTCCTTAAAATTTAAGTTTTGCCATTTACACCATTCCCTTTCTTCCCCATGTAAAAGTCCACCATCATTAGGAATTATGAGACAAATGCTGAAAAGCAAAATTTCCTTTTTTTCTAGAGGCAATTAAATTTAACACCTGGCCGCCTGTTAATCAAAGCATTGAGCTCACTTATTCTCCTGACAGATCTTTCTTCTTCCCTGGGTTTCTCATTTCACACAACAGGGAATCAGGTTTGCTGAAATCCACAACTAATTTCCAAAGCATAACAGAACTACTTTATCAAAAATCACATATAACCACTTTTTCTAGCCCACGACAAAAAATAAAAAATTTCACTCCAGCTTTACTTCAAAGATACATATAATTCACCTACATATGAAAATTGTGATAATAACCTTTCTTAAACAAACTAAGCATTTATCTCAGCTCTAGGCTTAAAAATTTTAGCATTACACTGACCTCAACACAACCGATTTTTATATGAATAATTTGGATTTCTAAATTCATAAAACTAGACTAGAAACACTGGTGTGATTCCTGGTTTTTCTCTCTCTCTTTTATCTTTGTTTTCTTTCTGTCACAAAGCCCAATAATAAGAACTTTCTCCAACATGGATCACTGACTTTTTCAGGCTCAAGATAGAAGGAAACTGAGAAAACATTATAATACAGATATATTGGTTTGAAACCTCAGGAGCTTCCTGGATGAAATCTGAAACTGGCCCTGTACATGGAGGGCAAGGAGAGACTGAAGAAAGAGGCAGACCACTCCAGATTGGCAGGTGGCAGGTTTAATAAGCAAGGGAATTATAGATATGGCTTGTTTTGGGCAGCCTCAAGATGAGTAGATATCCACATCCACGCACCAGAATTTTAAAAGTTTATATATAGGCCTTAATATGAACAATCAGTCACATATACCGTCCAGATGGTCTCAACACCACATTGCTTTTTCAAGGCTGCGTCCTTGAAAATGGCTCCACTGTGGGAACGGTGGAGAAAAGTATGTTCCAAGGATGAAGAGATGAGGAGCCTCTGATCACCCAAGTCCAGTTGCAGGTCAACCAGTGGTCATGGTCTCTTAATGATCTCCTCCAACAAGGCATCATGAAGATGAGCTAAGTCCCTGAGAAAACAAATGGCTTGCTCCAGGACACATTTCCAGATCAGAACAGAGCCAGCGCCTTAACTTGAATACATCTGCTCTCAAGAATTACTCATTTCATCACATCCCATATGCTCATGTTTTTTCCACAGATGCAACCATCACCTTAAAATAAATTCTTTAACTTTTAACTTAAACTTCCAGATGGTCTTACCTACCTGCAGGCTATCATTCTCCTATACTTACTTGTTTTTCCTTTTTATTCTACTACTTCCTTACTATAGAATAGTCTCCTCTGTTAAATTCTCAAGGTCCTCGATAATCTTGACCCCAAACTTATTTTCCTCTATTCAGTAGTCTCCTCCATCTTGTACTAAATATTCTCTTTAGAAAGGATGATATCACGTGTGACTTAATATTATATTGAATGTCCTTTCTCCTAAACTCTGGAAGTCCTACCCATTGTTGTAGGCACATATTAATTCCTCTCCAGTCTGTGAAATCTCAGACTATACTCACCCATAATTCTGCTATCATTTAACTATCATACTTTATATCTATGCTGCAGAAATGAGTAATTTATTTACTGGTTATCTCAAATGCATTGTTGGTTTCTTCCCCAACTATTTTCTAAACTCCTTTAGAACTAGTAATATATCTTATGATTGTTTTGTAATCTCTTCAGAGTTTAAGGTAATGATGATCTATAAAATGTGCTCAAAAACTATTTGTCAATTAATTGATTAAACTTAATATGGAAAGTCAAATTACAGAGGATGACTAGTAAATAAGGTGGACAGTAGATGCCTAAATTATTTGGATTAGCTGTCTGTAATATACCAGAGTATGAGAGTCAACTTGCTTGTCCCACATCACTCCAGAAAGGAGCAACGCAAATGAGCACACATCTCCACTGAACGCAATTGGTAATACCTAAATTTAACAAAGGGTAGACAGCCCATTGGCATAGTGGAGTCTTCTTGAGAAAATGAACTAGAAGACAGAGAGATTAGTCACACGGTAGTATGTTGGTCTATAGATAAAAATCTATATAGTGTTGAGGCCAGACTTTGCAGAGTTTGTGTCAAGACAAATCATAGTCACCTTCAGTCTATAGTTATGGGGAAAATAACACAAAGAGGAAGTAGAACAGCCAGTTTCCGCTGGTTAGAATGCATCAGATAAGCTGATAGAAAAGGAAGAGTGGAAGGAAGGAAGGAAGGAAAGAAAGGAGGGAGGGAGGGAGAGAGGGAGGGAGGGAGGGAGAGAGGGAGGGAGGGAGGGAAAGGGAAGTTATTTCCTATTATGTTATAAAAGGAAGGGAGACCATGGTGCATTTGTGTGTCTGTGTGTGTGTGTGTGTGTGTGTGTGTGTGTAAGAGAGAGAGAGAGAGATTAACTCCTAACAATCTAGATCCAGTCCCATGAGGCCCAGCTATATACTCCATTCCTTGTTATTAATGTCAATGAGATTGTTCATCATATTAATATAATAATCAAACCTTGCCCTCATCCATATTTGAGCAAATTTTATTGAGTTTATTGTCTTTGCAACTCAAATTCCTTCATCTATATGCCTCTCTGTGCAATGAAAGCTAAATCTGAGGTCTAAGATTATTGTCTTATTTTCCTAGCTACTTCTGATATTTAGGTGGATATCCAGTCCAATGACCCAAAATATTTATTGGATGTATATTTATTTCCAACTAGTTCACTACTCCATCTATCCTCTTTAATATACTTTATCTCTGTGTAGTTAATGTAGGGAAAATTAATAGAAAGCAAAGAAAATATTGTCATGCAGCTTGCTATCTGTTTAAATTTTGGAGGAAAATATTTTATGTTATCCCAAACTATTTAACTATCACTCATTGAAATAATTTTATTAAAACAAGTGAGGAAAAGTATTTCCAATTCAGGTTCTTTGTCAAAGCATCCAAAATGGAAGGTTTAATTATCATGAACTCATGCATTTAGAAACCTCATGCACTGCATTAGATATTAGTCATTCCTGATGATTTCTTTATGAATACTGGGTCAGGAATGTAAGGACATCAGTTTCCAGAATGATGTTAACACACCTTGGCTCAAATTTATATGCCTGTGTCATTTGGAAAGAAAAATAAATTCACGGAATGGAAGCGTGTATGAGAGACACTTGCAGATAACAGATTAGATATGTCTGTGTGTGTGTGATAGATGTAGATATATTTGCATACATCTATGTGTGTATGTATGCATGTGTAATGTGTGAGTATACACATGCACACACACTTACACACAAATGCACACAAAATCTCATTGGCTTTTGTGTCTCCTTACTCCTATTATTTCAAAAAGGCCAGACTCCACTCACAACTAAGGACATATGCAGAACCTCAAAATATATCATTTTTATTGAAGTTTTTGGTGGAAGAAATAGAGTTATTACTGAGACAGTCTCTCTTCTCCAAGCTCTCAGATACCAGGGGAAATCATCTATCTGTTTTTCAGTTCATAGGGATATGTCAAGACAGTATCAATTCATTTTCTCTTGACAGCGTCTCTGTTCAGGATTTTAGCTTATGGGGAACCAGTCTTTACTTACCAATAAATTGATCATATATAAGAGAATTCTCTTCTGCCATGAACCAAAGCAGATTTCTTTGCTTTTCATCACCACCATCATCATCGCCATCACTATCATCATCCTTTCATCATAATCACTTGTATGGATTTAGCTCTTTACTCTTTATAAAGTGTTTTCACCTAATTTTTGGAAGTATCCATAACAATGGATTTACATAAAGCAAAAAAAGCTAAAGCATTTTTCTCACAACACCCTAGACCACTACTCAAATTTTGTTTATGGAATGACATACAATTGTACTTTGAATTATTCTGGGACTTTGAGATGTGTCATATTGCTAAGAAATAGAATACATGCAAAGTAAGCATAAAATAAATATTGATAGTGAACAAATTTAAGCCTCAAAAAAGACATTTAAAACAGATCTTGCTTTCTTAATGCCCCTGCCATTGTGCATGCTATTCTCTGCTCCTTGTTAGTCTGGAACATTTGTTTAGTCACATCATCATTTATTCTATAATGCCTTCACTGAGTCTATTTCTAGACTCACCCCTCTTGTCCCCAGGCAATCAGAGCCTCCGTTCAGTCTTCACGGTATGTGATGAAGATGTGTTTCTATAGTAATATGATATTGTTTTCTATCAGTTTATTTACTTAACCCTCTCCCTAGTTAATCACTGGGCTTCTTAAGGAAAGGTATAGTATCTTTTTAATTCCTGAATCTTCAGCATGAAACATAAAACATGGCATATTGTAAATACCTATTAACGTTAATTGTCTTTCTTCTTAACTACTTTACAATTGAATTCCTAAAGGACATAAAAATCATTCTAAAAGCCATTCCACCCCCTGGAAACATCCAGGAAACTCAACCAGAGGGAATGTTACATGGATGTAGCAGCAAGATTGTGACATAACACTGCTCTCAGTTGGTAGATAGAATTCTGTCTACCTTAGCAGAGCTCCTCAAAACCCCTGTGATCAGATACCCTAACCAGGGAAATCTCACGAGATTAAATACAGTGGGAAAGTAGAGGCTTTGGATCCACATCTATATCCTGAGTCTTCAGGGCTTTTGGATGTGTGCATTGACTACTTCAACTACCTGTTGAGGTATTCTTGTCTAGGTAGACCAGCTGAACCCAAGGACAGCCCGTTAAACCAGGATGTATAAGGCAAATGTAGCCCTGAACTGGGAGTCAGTAAACCTGGTAAGTAGTCCTAGCTCCACTATTACCTCACCTCATGACTCAACCTCCCTACAGTATCATTTTTCATTTGCAGAATTATAAAGGTTGTGTCCATTAAAAAGCTGAAGATCCTTCCAGCTCTAACATTCTTTAAGGGTCTATAAGAAGTTGATTAGACCAAAAGAGGTCTGAGGAAGTAGCTCATACTGGTATAGTAAATGGAGAAACAAGAGCCTACAGGTACATGCACGAGAGCTCTGCAGTGTTAACCCTCCAATACTAGTACAAGAACGTTTTACAGGAGTTACTTGGCTTTGGGGTTGAAGGCATATTCACCCTACGCTTAATATTTGTTTTCACTATGATAAGCCCAGTCTTCCTGACCAAGATTTGGCCTCTTGCTTTTAGGTTTTTCTCAGAAATGTAAGGTTACTCAGAAATGTAAGGTTGTTTGAGGTTGTTGCCTAAGTACAAACAGATAATATGAAAGTTACCATTTTATTTCTCACTTATACTGTCAGAATTATGCAAATACAGACTAGGAGGAAATGTTTACCTTATCTTTTTCTTCATTGTTTATTTACTTATTTATGTATTAGTAATATATGCACATGGCACAAAACTCAAAACTAAGTGAATGTACTTCCCACCAAGTCTTTCAAATCCTTCCTCATATCCTCCTCCCCAATACAACACTGTTACCTTTTTTTTTATATGTATCAATCCAAAGATCCTCTGTATAACCCTACAGTGGGTTTTGTTTTTCCCACAGTATAGCATACTATGCACATTGTTATGTATCTTGCATTGTTTTACTAAACAATATGTTTTGGAGACCAGTATATAGATAGACCCTTGTAACAGCTGCATGGTATTGCACTGAGCAGCGTTATGGATGTAAAATTACGCTGTTCTAATCTTTGCAATTAAAGCATGCACTGATGATTATTCTTCTTCATATATCAGTTCAGACATGAGCAAGTATACCTGTTGAATGTTACTAGACTAAGATTTGGTGAATGGAAGTATATGTGCATTTTAAATTTTGATAGATTTAATGAAGCACCTCGCATAAAAGTCATGTTAATCTACACTTCAACAAGAAACATAGGAGTGTGACTGTTTCCCTTTCCCACACCAATGAAGTGCGTTAGCAAAATTTTCAACCTACATGATTTAATTTGCAATGCTCTTACTATCTTTAAAGTTGAACATTTTTCACATGTTTAAGTAATCCATTTGTATTTCCATTTTTGTGAATTATTTGTATGCATCATTTGCTCATTTTTGAATTGGACGATTCATTTTTCTGTACTGATAGGGAGAAGTTCTTTACAAATTTAAACTAAAGTAATGTGCTAAAACTGCAGTGCTACATCTTCTATACTGTTTTTTGGATCTGTTAGTCCATGTGCCAGTAACACACTCTTTTAATTATTATGTTTTTATAATCTATTGAAATTTCTAGAAAGTTCAGTCTCTCTTATAACTCTTTATTTTTTATATAGTCACCTTGCATATCCTTGCTTAATTATTTATTATTAATTATAGAACTAGCTTATTTTGTTTCAAAATATATATTTTTGTTTGTATTGTTGATGGAATCATATTTTTTTTTAAATGATAAGGAAAGCATGCTGTCTCAATTATGTGAGTCTTCTTATGCATAAATATGTAAGAATCTCCATTTTTTTAAGCCTTTTTTAACATCACTGGGTAGAATCCATTTGAAGATACATTGCACATTACATTTCTTATTGAAAGCTTTTATTGGGGAAAAATGGTCTTATAACAAAAAAATATCAAAACATTGTACTATTTTTACATTTGCTATACTTGCTGAGCTAATATTGATACATTATTATTAACTAAAGTGCACACCTTATTCAGATTTTCTTAATTCTAACCTGATATCCTCTTTCTCTTTCCAAATTCCATCCAGGATTTCATAATACATTTGGTTATTTGGTTTCCTCGGGCTCATGTTGGCTGTAGCAATTCTCAGTCTTCCCTTGTTTTTGGTGACCTTGCTAGTTTTCAGGTGTACTGGTCAGGTATTTTTTAAGATACCCATCAATCAGAATGTGTCTGATTTTTTTCTCATAATAGAATGAGGTTATGGGTTTGCGGAGGAAGATCACAGAGGTAAAGTACCTTTTTCATCACATTAAATCAAATGTAGATAATATCAACATGAGTTATCATTCTTGGTATTGACTTAGATCACCTGGTTGAGGTAACGTTTGTCAGATTTCTCCAATATAAAGTTATTCTTTCTTTAACCGCTTTCCATATTATACTCTGTGGAAGTCACTATGGGCCAGGTCACACTTAGGGTATGAGAAAGTATGTTCCACCTCCTTGAAGTCAGAATAACAACAAAAAAAATTATTTGGAACATTTTGCGTGGGAGATTTGTCTCTTCTCCCTCATTTCTTTATTTATTAAATAATTTATTCATGTGAGTGTAGCTTCATTGATATTTATTTTATACTTTGAGTTATAATACATTACTACCTTTTTTATTCTGCTGTGTAAATTGTTCAGAGCTCTTTCAGTTGGCTCCTGTGTCCCTTTGACATACCTCCATCATTGTTGTTTTTTTCCCCCAGTACTTTCTTACTTTCATTCATGTCTTTTCATGGCTTGATAGCTCATTCAGGATATACCATAGCTCATATGGATATACCATAGCTTGTTTATCAGTTCTCTTACTGAAGAACATCTTGGTTGTTTCCAGTTTTTGGTGATTATAACTAAAATTTCTATAAGCATTTACATGCAAGTTTAAATTTTCAAAGCAGGTGAATTAATTTCTTGGAAAATGCTTCCTACAGCACACAACTTTTAATTATAATCTTCAATATTTATTATAAACATAATGAATGTTATAAAAATTGTAAAAATAGAAAATTGTATAAAGAGGTAGAAATCTGCAATTCTACTTTCCGAAATCAGTATCCATAATATCGTGATGAAACTGTTGTTATCAATTTGTTTGTGATTTTCAGACAAAGCTAGAATCCCTATAGCATATCATTCTGCAATTAGCTTTTTGGTTTTCTTTTTCATTTATCAGTAGGTATATAGATTTCCCTCCAAACAATGCAATGAAATTGCAATTTCTCTCCAAGCAATGAAATTGCTTAATTTCATTCTATAGGCTGGAAAGTATTCAGTTAATAGTTGAACCACATATTGCGAAGTCCCTACCACGCAGAATCCTGTTTAGGTTTGGTCCCTCGTATCTCCTATTTTAAACAATTCTGCAATTTAAAACATACAGCTCTACGCTAATAGATTTTTATTTCTATATGTTATATTCTTCAAATTAGAATTTCTGAGTAATGAAATACATATTGACAAAATTGATATATGCTGTCCAATTAACTTCTCTCCCAAAATTATGCGAATCTACATTGAGAATTTTAAGTATAAAAAGTTATTATTTTAAAACCTTTATATTTTAAAGGATATGCTTGGTCTTGAAAAGCTAATAGTAATAACTATAGATAAATAGAGATTACATTTCACTTATTATATGTAGATCTTGAGATGCAGTTTTTGTTTAGAAAAGTGTTTATAAGTAAAAAAGAATTTTGTTTTCTGTAATCGTTTAACTCTTTAAAACTTGAAAAAATGTATCTGTTGTATTGGATGTGGTTATCCTTGGGAGAGATAGTCACTAGATGGGGGCTTGTAGGATGCTCTTAAAGTTGTTTCTTCATCTAGCTTCTGGTACCATGAATATGTTCATTTTGTGAAAATGTATGCAACTGTATTCACGACTTGTGAGTTTTTTCTCTATGTTACATACCAATAGTTAGCTTGATAAATAAAGTGAATTTTGAATAATGCTATCAAACTTGTCACAGAGAAACCAGAGAAAAGGGCAAAAATGATACTTCATGCAGATTTATAATATATAAAAAGCTGTTACATGTGCTTACTGTGGTAGACGCAAGTGGGAGTTTTTAAGCAAAATGAAACAGTATAGCTACAGCAATAGATTTCTGCAGGGTACTGTGACTTCTTTCTAAGAACTTAAAAAATATGTATATAATGACACATCATCAGCACTCAGAGATAGCTTACACCTGGGCTAATTGAGAACACTGCACCCAGACTATGTCGAACATGCTTAGTCCCTCCCAATCTTTAACTCTAAGCAGAGCTGGGTCTAGGTGGTACTCGGATGAGATGCTTTAATTACAAGAATGAAGTAGCAGACTTTACAATATTCCGTCAAGCATGAGATGTCCACTTCTGTGGCAGGGGGTTTCTTCCATACTCAGAAGGGAGACAAAGGTAGCTGTCCTCTCTTAAATTGAGTCCTAAATCATAGAAGTAAAGATGTGACTGATAAGACTGCAATTATAAAGATTAGGTTAATAAATGAAATGAATTAGGAAATCGAGCAGGACCATGTGTAGAGTGGTCTGTATCTCTCAGAATGTGGGTCCATAGCCTCCTGGAAGAACTAGAAAAGTTTCTACATATTTGCGCTCATTGCCTAGTTTTCCAGGTCTTTGATAATTCAGCTTTAGTAACTAAGAGGCTACAACTCACAGATTTCATTTTAATTTTCTCTGTAAAGATGCTTTTGTCTCTTGCTCCCTCCAATCACCCATAAATTAAGGGATCAATACAAGAAAAGAAGAGAAATATTAATGAGGCATACTTCTCAAAGGCTAAGCAATGAAAAATTTGCTATGTGCCTGTGCTGTATTCAGAAACACATCATTTAATCCTCAAACTAAATAATTGAACATGTGAGTGAAGGGAGAATCAGAGTCTCTGTGACTTCACCAAAGTCACACAAACAAAAAATGAGAAACAGTGCTAAGATTTTTGTTCCCAGTTTTGTCAAAAAAGAAAGCCACTCCTATTTTCATCACTTCACACCCCCAGCCACAGGACTTTCCATCACTGTGTGATACTGACTCATGTTCCCAGGAAAAGAAAATTAAATTAGAACTCATCTAAAACTGCCAAAAGGAGTGCAACAAATCATCCACTTAGTTAAAAGGTACATAAGCCTTTTAATCAAAAAGAAAGATATTTTTATGACAGAATATCAGTACTCACAAAATATGTGCCTGTCATTATCTGATTCAGAAATTCATTTGAACATGAGTTGCTATGTTGATGTGCAGGCAACAGCAGACCTCTGATTAAATATATCTTACATAAGATCAACTTCTTTGTCTTTTATAATGATTTGTTTTAGAAGACACATATTTGAGCTTCACTCCTATGTATTTTTGGAATAGAAACGAGTTCCCTTCTGCAAATCAGAATGAACAAAGCTCTATCAACACCTCAACTCTAGGAAGTCACTCCCAAGTCACAGAAAAGCTGCAGAAAAGCATTAGGTACCCAAGTCAAGCCTGAGTTCCTACCTCCGGCAAAGCTGTCACTTAAAGATCCTGAATGATTTAGCCTGCAGAATTTAGGTCAGTGATGCTATTCTGTAACTTTCTTCCATGGTTAGACTTACACAGTAGTTAAAACGGGTCTGGTGTTTTTTCACTTAGACTTAAAAAGACTAAGTACGTGGTAAGAAATCAGGATCTGAGAAGAAAGTAATGCAAAATCATTTCCTTTAGGAAACATGCAGAGATTAATTAAATTAGTGTGGTTAAATGATATTCTCTCTGATTTGCTATTAAGGAAGCATGAGCATGTGTAGTGGAATAGTTAAACAAATATTCCAAACAAATATAAAACAACGATAACTGCTATCTTTTATTAGGAACTGGCTCTGTGAAGAACATAGGTTCTGGATCAGACAGATCTGGCTTCAAGATTAACTGTTCCTGCAGCTGTGTGACTACTGGCGATTTTCTGAATTACTCTGAGATTTAATGTACTCCTTCTTAACACGGGCATAGTAATGTTCTTCATGGATGGTTATTAGAAGATAAATGAGATAATGCATGCAGATAATGTATGTCTGATAATATATGGTATGCAGTAGGTGCTCACTTTGTACTAATTACTGATCTCTTCTCTGGGCACATTGTTATTTTATAATGGTTATTTCTGTTCTTTTTGTTTTCCTACTGGACTCTAAGTTTTCAGAGGCAAAGACTAGGTGTTTTGAATTTTTCTTCCTCACCAGCTTTTAAAGTGCATGGTATATATTTGTTGAAAGGAAAGGGAAGAAGCAAAGTCTTCTGTGAAATCAAAGCTGCTACTAAAGAACATTCCCCAAGGTGACAATGGGCCGTAATACTAAGCAATTGTTCTTAATGGACAAAATTTAAAGTTTCATCAAGTACACTAGAAGGTATGGATATGAAGAATACGTCAGCAATATATTTTTTTTTTCAGATATGTTGTCAGGATAACATGAAATAATATTTGAAAAATGCTCATCTCAGTGTTTGGCACATCTTACTTTTAATAAATGGGTAAGTTTTGGTCCTTCTCCTGAGAAGCCTCCATGCCCATCTCCACATTGATGCCTTTACTTACATTTGTCCATGTGAAATAAACACCATTCCCTCTTTCTAAAGTAGACCTTATCCTACCTTATTGAAGAGGCTTTGTGATAAGCTGTCTTTTTTTCTAAAACCCCAAATCATTTATCTCCAGTGTATGGGCTGAGACATAACTGTGGCAAAAGGTTGATCCTGAATCCCTCTACCAGCCTGTTTGCTGTGTGACTGGATAAATTCTTCTGTTTCCCTGTGTCTCAATCAGGTTCCTTCTGCCTTTCAGTACACTCTAAAATTGTACAAGTCTTAGGGTGTTTGTGTTATTCATCATTGCTTCACACATACTAACTTTGTTTCTTGATTATCTACTTCTCAAATGTCAGTTTCTGGGTTGTATTTACTTGAATGTGTCCTTCACAATGCCATGCTGATTGAAACTTAAAAAGTACTTGCTGATTGATTCAAGTGGAAAAAAGTAGCAGCAATAACCAAGTTTGTCTTTGTAGGGAATGCAATACCTCTATTGGTGACCTTGGCATTAGAGGTGTCATTGCCAACATCGTGGGAAAAAAAAAAAATACAATGGGGATTGGAGAATCCCGAGAAACCTGGGTTTGGATGGCAAAGAGTAACCTTTTAGAGTCCTCATTCTGGGGTTTCCAGGGAAAATAAGAAATATAAGGAGAAGTTTTCTGAAACCTCTGTAAGCTTAACTCCAAGGACAAGCTTTGCCTCTGCATTTCAGTAGCTTCATGAACTTGATAAGTCATATCAGTTCCCAGAAGCCTGGTTTCCACACACACAAAATGGCATAATTAATATGTGTTTTTGTTTGGCAAAGATCAAAAAGAAAATGTGCATAGAACATACTCCAAAACTGTAAATCACGATATGAACTTAAGGTGTTTTATAATTCCAAAGCAGAAGTTTAGTATTTACATAGAATGTGGGCACTGACAATACCACTAGGTTAAAAGATTGCAAATTCAGTAATGATGTAGATGTTAATATTCCAAGATAAAAAATGAACTTTGCAGCCAAAGCACTTAATAAAACATGTATATTATATCATAAATATTTTAAGGGGAAAATAATTTACCATACTATTTTAGGGGAAAACACTGTAATATGCTTACTAGTTTGAAGCTGATATTGTGAAATTGAAATTCAGTGTTAGCTAATGGTAATTATGGGGAAAATAACCAACTTAACGGTATTATACATTTCCATTCTTGAGAGACAGTCACAAGGACATTATTTATTTCTCTTCAAAATGAAGGTTTCTTGGGACCTGAATGAACATACTCATATATATGCACACACGCACACAGAAGACTAAAGCAAGCGACATCAGGAATTGTAGACTTTGCAACTTTGCAGATAGGAATACAGGTCAAATTTCTCAAAAGCAACTTCTGTATTTCTTTGGATAATCAAAGTCCAGGATTTGAACAAAACTGTCGTAATTAAAAAAGACCTGAGCATGAGGTGGGCTCTGCCTCAGAAATCTGCTGATGGGAGGGGGCAGGGACCAGGATTATGTGGAAATTTGAATGAAATTTAGCATCCATAAACTAACTTTGCTGATAAAGAGTAGCTGGGCATCACTTACTGGGTGAGAAGCCCAGATGCAGTGCAAGTTTTTGTCATTCTTTATGAAGAGGAAGTGCAACCCAGTAAGCAGAGTAAGTATCAGAATCTTCTAGCCCCAAATTCAAGCATAATGTTCTAGGTGGTCAGTCTATTTACAATTATTCCATTCAACAAATATTTATCAAGCGCCTACAGCAGATAAAATAGTGAGGAAAAGGACATAGCCTTACTCTCATGGAGAGTATAGTCCAACAGGAGAAATGAACATTAATCACATAATCGTACAAATAAGTGTATAAATGCAAAATGGGATCATTATTAGGAAAGGAAGTTAAACAACTCCATGGCAGTGTGTGTGTGTGTGTGTGTGTGTGTGTGTGTGTGTGTGTGTGTTTTGAGGAGGTAGTTTAGGAAAGAGTTTTCTGAGGAAATTCTTAAACTAAAAGTTCCTCAATTAGTGAAGTTGAGGAAAGGACAGTGTTATTACAAACAACCTCAATTATTGGTGGTTGAACTTACATAAAATCATTATGGAAAATCCTGGTGGAGAAGCATTATCCCTGGGCATAGGTCCTCCAAACAGCAGCTGGGGTACCCAGGCTCCTTGTATCTAATGGTTCTGCTACCTTCAATATGTAACATCCATGAAAGGGAAAGAAAGAGCATGGAAATGGCACACACACTCTAAGTTGCCTCAGCCCAGAGTGCCACATAACTACTATTCACATTCTGTTGGAAAGAACTAATTACATGATTTCACCCTAAGCGTGGAGAGATAGGGAAATGGGTTTTAGCTATGTACTCGGGAAATAGAAAACTGATTCAATGAGCACCTTTCCAATTCTGTGCCACATATCTGAAGGGTGAATGGGAGTTAATTCATTAATTGGTTGTTTGGGAAAGAGGAGGTGGAGGAAGCATTCCAAATACAAGACATAGCATATGCAAAGGTCCAAGCGCATTAGGGAATAGACAATATTTAAAGAAAAAATGGCAGTTATTGTGGCTGAAACACCAAGGGTGTGAGTGGTAAGATTTAAGGCTAGAGAGGGAGGTAGTGTCCAGTTCATTCAAGGCCTCTGTGATGTGATTTATAATAAGGAATATATATTTAGTCTCAGTCCCTCTTTCTGGCACTGATCTCCTAAAACCCTTGGGATTTCCTAAGGGATGAGAGCTATAAAGGTGTCTTTTGTTATGTTAATTAGGTGACTTTGGGACAGCTCCTAAGGATAAGGGCAGGTTGCCAGAGGAGTCAACCATGTGATTAGAGGTTAGAACTTTTCAGTCCCAACCCCTGATTTCTGGGAAGGGCAGAGGGGCTGGAGGTTGAATCAATCCATAGTGGCCAATGATTTAATCAATCATGCCTATGTAATGAAGCCTCCATAAAACCCCAAAAGGACAAGGTTCAGAGAGTTTCTGGATTAAACATTTAGAGATTCTCGAGGATAATGGGTACCTGGAGAGAGCATGGAAGCTCTGTGCCCTTTTCCCATATCTTGCTCTAAACATCTTCTCTGTCTGACTGTTGCTGAGTTATATCCTTTTATAATAAATCAGTAATGTAGTGAGTAAATGAGTTTCCTGAGTTCTTTTAGCCACTCTAGCAATTAATCAAACCTAAGGAAGGGGTTGTGGAAACCTCTGATTTATAGCCAGTCAGTCAGAGTACAGGTAACAACCTGAACTTGCAACTGACATCTGAAGGTCAATGAGGTGGTCATGACAACCTCCAATCTGTAGCTGGTTGATCAGAAGTACAACCTTGGCTTATGATTGGCATCTGAATGGGGGTGTAGTTTTGTAGGACGGAACCTTTAACCTGTGGAATCTGAAGGTATCTCTGGGAAGATGGTGTCAGAATTGAGTTGAATCGTAGGACACACGGCTGATGTCCATAGAATTGCTTGTTGGTGTGGAAACCCCACACACACATTTGAGTTGGGTGCAGAACTTTTAGCTTCATGGGCCATTGAAAGGATTTTTTACATTATTCTAACTAACTGCAGTGGAAAGTCACTGAAAGGTTCTAAGTGAGGGAATGACAGATGCATTGACAGGCCTGTGATCATTATTCTGGTTACATTATAGAAACTGATTGGAGGAGTAAAATATTTGAAGTGGGAAATCCGACAAAGAGGTTATTGCTTTGGGCCAGGTGAGAGAGGACTATAGCTTGAACTAGGGTAGTGGCAGTAGAGTTGGACAAGGGGGTATAGACTCAATAGAAGTTGACAACTGGTCACTAGGAAATGGTTATCATCTCAAAGAAGAAGCTTCAGTTCCCAAGTAGAGGAGCTTGCACTGGGGTAAATAAAGATCATGGTCCCAGGCAATCAAATTAAATTTCCAGGACTAACTTAACCTCCCTAGCAGAAAAGTTAAGGTAAGGCAGAGAAACCAAAACAGAAGCCCACAGAGTGGGCCAACTTGATGAAAAAAAGGAATAGGGCTGGAAAAACAATGAGGTCACATGAAGATTCAAGGGACATATCCAGCTCACATCATATCTAAATTTTTGGTAGGAAGACCTAATTGCAACTATTTCTAGATATTTGGATGGAGGCTATCAGTAAACAATGTATGAGTTCTTCCAGGGTAGGGACCTTGTCTTTTTCATGCTTTTGTTTTCAAATGCTACTACATTTCCTAACGTAATATCCACTCATTATGAGTTTATTAAATGATATAGTCTATATTCCCATGCTTATTCAATAAAGAGCTATGCAAGAAGGACATTGGAGAATTCATATGTGACTCAAATCATGTTTAAGTGTGTCTTAACCATATTACCTTCGGTAAGCTATGGTAAGGCTAGACTCAGATCAAGAGAAAAAAGATGGAAAGAGTTCATAATTTTGTTACTCATCCCTCCTTACGGAGAAACAGTACCGGATGCAGGCTACTCAGGGGAAGCAACAGGACGGCCACTAGGCAGAGGAAGAAAGTGAAACTGTGGGCAAACCCCTTTATTGTGCTTTCTACCAGCAAGAACAGGCAAGGCAAGATAAGTGAGCTTACGATCAGCTAGCTGTGTTTGAAAGTGATGCCCCATGAAATTCAGGTTCACTATTACTGTTAGCACATGTGGGTGCGGGGTTATCTAAAGTCTCCATATGCTTTTGGTTGGAACAGGGTTTACTCGAGAACAGCTAGTGACCATCCTGTAGATGCTAAAGTATCAATTTCAGAAACAAAGCATGAAATACAAAATGATGATAACTCCCAGAGTCATATATTCCCCACTGAGTATTTTACTTAGCTTCAGATTCACATACACACTTCTTGCATATATTTTAGGCATTGAAAAAATTAAAATCTCCAAAAATAACTCTTGAATCTTACCTACTTACCCAATCTTTCCTATTTTATTCCATCTCAGTGTGTAGTATTCTCATACAACTCTTGCTTAAGCCTAAAACCTAAGTATCATCTTTGATTTCTCTCTTTTTATCACCCACCGTGGCGAATCTTTTAGCAAGTGGCATAAGCTCTACCTCAAACTATATCTCGACCCCATCCACTCCTTTCTATTCCCAAGTTCTTCGTGGCTATCAAGGTAACACTCTAGTTCATATCCCCAGTCTAAGTCACAGCCCTCCTTTGCTTCAGATTACATCTGAAATTAAATTCAAACTTCTTAATATGGCATATAAAGCCCTACAGATTCTGGTCCTTGCCTAGTTCTCCTGCTGCATCTTCCTTAATAGTTCAGGATGTGCCAGCCTCTCTGGTATTTTTTTCTTAGCTTTAAACATTTTAATTTATCTCCCCTTCCCTGGTTTTTGTATTTCCTGTGCTCTCTGACTGCAATGCTTTTATTTTCCGATGCATCCTATGGCTTGATATTTCCACTGTTTGGTCACAACTCATATGTAACTTCCCCACAGAGACTTCCTATAACTAACCTATCAATGGTAAGCCCAACTCCTACACCCATCATCAAGACATTTCCTTTCTAGCTTAGTTTGAGTGCCCCCTAAGGAGAGCCTGAGACAATGATTTGCATGCAGGTAGTTTATTGGGGTTATATATTTTTTAAAAACAGGGCAAGGGAACAAACATGGAAGTTAGGGGAGAAAAAAAGTCAATAAAATGTATTTTATTGACTGAGAGCATCTGGGGCACATAGAACTCAATTCCTCTGGACCCCCCCTGAGAAATAATGTAGAACAGACTTAGAATTTTCTCTCAAAGGAAAGGAGTCTTCAACATTTGGCACACATTCCCATCCACCAATGGTTGAAGGTTGTCCTTTGGGTGTTAATTACCCTGATTTTCTTGGCTCCTGGTTAGAGATGTCCCAGGTTTTAAAGAAAACCCTGAGAAGAAAAGCAGAGAAACAAAGAGGGCACATGACGTTGCCATCGTATATGAGAATTGTCTATCAAACTTAAAGCTGAATTCAGAGGTAAGCAGACAGAATACAACACAATGCACCAAAAGTGTTGGCCACACTATTAAAACTAGGTTATACTTTTTTTGTTTCTTTTTTGGTAAGTCCAGTAGGAAGTCTAGAAAATTTAGAAGGGACAAGTAATGTCATCTGATTTCTCAAAAGTAATTGGACCTCAAGGTCTTTGAACTGGATTAATCATATTTGTAGTTCATAACATAATCTTGTCATGATTTCCTCCATGGCCCGCTTTCATTTATTTATTTATTATTGATTTATACTAATATTATAAATAATCATAGAACCATTATCTAAAAGAGGAGCTAAGACTTTGATATAATCATAGAATCCATCACTAATTCATCTCCCATGCTGTCAACCCCAAACACTTAGGCAACCACCACCATGAACCAAGTGTTTTTCCCTCTTCACTTTTTTTTTAAATACTTTTTTTCATTTCTATGTCTTCCTAAAAAGTAGATAGATAGATAGATAGGTAAAAAGATAGATAGATAGATAGATAGATAGATAGATAGATAGATAGATAGATAGAAATTATCCCATGGTGTATGAAATACATAGGAACTTGCATCTTAACTTTAATATTGCATTGTTGAAAGTCATCCATGTCACTGTAAATCACTTGTTGTGATAGTTATGTTCTGTTGTGTGATTATGATATTCATTCTCCTCTTGAGGGTTATTTGGTTGTTTACAGAGTTTTAGTTGTGCATGATTCTGCAACAAACATCCTTGTATTCATATCTCCTGTTAAATCTGTGTCAGAATTCCTCCTAAGAATATATATAAGTGGAAATGCTGAGTCACAGCAAATGCAACTGTTCACTTTTGAGAGGTAATTCCAAACTGTTTCCCAGTGTAGTTGCACCAATTTACACTTCTGTCAGTAATATTTAAGAAGTCCTATAGATCCACATCTTCTCTAGCTCTTGTTATCTTTATATGCATAAAAATTAATTATAAAAGTTTCATTAATGATTTTAATCTTATTTCAGAACGTCTTGTATCTAAAGTTGTAAAGTTTTTACACCTACATTTCCTGTTATTTTTTTTAAATATACGAGGTATTTAAGTCCTTTGTGCTTCTAAGTTTGTCTTTACAAATAAATTCAGTTTATTTGTAATAACTGAGGGGCTGAGATCTAATTTTACCTTTTTTCTACATTGATAACCATTTTTTTTCTGGTTTAATTTATTGACTAATAGCTTCCTTTCTACACTGCTCTACCATGCCACCTCTGTCTTACACAAAATTGTATGACATGTTAGTCTGAGTCTAAACTTCCTAGACTTTCCTTCGGTTACTTTTTATATCCCTCCGCCTATCTTCAGAAATGTCCTAGGTAGTTTTGAATTTTTTCTCCATATAAATTTTAGAATCATCTAGTCAAGTTCCATAAAAAAACCCAGTTGAGATTTTGATTAGACTCAACCTATAAATCAGTTTAGGAAAAGCTGACATCTTTTTGTTGTTAAGTCTTCCATTCAATGAACATGGTATATTTCTTCATTTTTTTAGGTCTCTTTCTTATCTCTCAATAAAACTTTTCCTGTTTTTGTGTAGAAATCTTGAAGACCATTTGTTATATTTATTACTATGTACTTGATATTCAAAGAATATGTTGATATATGTTTCTATTATATATACATTTAATTATTTATCAGTATTAACATATTTTTCCTTTTGTTCTATATATCTTTACAACAATGATAAATTTTATTCAGGTATTTGATCACTTTTACTTCATATGCCTTTTCATATATCTTGATTTGTTCGTTCCTCTTCTTTAAGAACTTTATTCTGAAACGTTTTCAATGTAGGTCTTTGTCCAACAAAACTCCTGAGACCTTATACTTAAAATATTTTATTACACCCTCATATTCTAAGTTCTAACTTCCTTACATTCAATAATTTGTGTGGGTGGGGAGACTATTCCATTATTGTCTCACATAAAATGTTCTCTTAAAAATCAAAATCAATGTCTATGTTAATTATAATGAACTTAGGGGATAAGACTGGGGGTCCTCAATAAGCTTTGGGGCATAAGGACCAGAGAACAGAAAACTACAACCAATCGCTTCCCACCTCATAAAACATTTCCTTAGGTCAAATCGTCACTCTTCACACTCTAGAAAGAAACATCCTTAGGAGGAGGCACTATTCCAGTTGTAATTCTCCAGGTTTAAGAATTCGGAAAGGGAGCATTCGAGAAGAAATTGCTCAGGTCAGTTATCTGCCAGCAGTTTTTCTCTGCTCCTCACAAGCATAGCACTCTGAGCTACCTGATTTTCCTCTTGGGGACATTTGGACAAGAGGCCTGAGCCAGCAGGTGTGGAGGTATGGAGGCATTTCTTTTCTTCCTTTTTTAAAAAATTTTTATTGGAGTATAGTTGATTTACAGTGTTGTGTTAGTTTCAGGTGTACAGCAAAGTGAATCAGTTATACATATACATATATCCACTCTTTTTTAGATTCTTTTCCCATATAGGCCATTACAGAGTACTGAGTGGAGTTCCCTGTGTTATACAGTAGGTCCTTATTCGTTATCTATTTTATATATATTAGTGTGTATATGTCTTTATTATAAGGGAAGATGGTGAGGGGAGATGGAGGTGGTAGAAGCAAAAGCAGAATTCTAACATTTGCCCTCCCCTAGCCTAGCCAGTGTGCTCTCTGCTCCAGGACAAAGGTATTGCCTCTCTCTCCACCAACTCACCCCACCACAGACACACACCAGTTACAAAAGCATCTCTCCTCACAAATATTGTTGAAAAAAATACCAGTTTTTCCCATTTTCTCTGTGTAATTCATCTAGAGTTGATTTGGACTCAGCATCTTGATGGTAACTGGGATCAAGTGATCTGATTGATATTTTTAAATGTTTACCCTATCTCCTACATGGAGAATTTATTGTAGCCTGGAACCTGGGAGAAGATGGCAGCTGGGGCTAGGATGGTTGAAGTGGAGACAGAGAGAAGTGGGTGTAATGCATTTTGGAAGTTATTTTATTAATCCAGGCAAAGTAATGACGAAAACCACTGAACACTATAATGTCTTAAGGAATGCTAGTTAGAGTGTTTTTTCAATAGGATGACAAGGAAGGCATTGCTGAAGAAGTGAGATTTGAGGTGAGATCCTGTTGTTCAAAAAATATTACCCATGCAGTGACCTGGAAGGAAGCAAATTCCAAGAAAAAGAAATAGTGAATGCAAATAATCCAGAAGTAGAACGAGCTTAAAGTTATCTTTAATAGGTTGGTTATTATGAAGTTGTATAAAAGGTAGTTTCAGGATGTATTTGGAAAATAGCACCAACATAACTAACTGATGGAACTAAACTGAGGAAAAGGCAAAAGGAAGAATCATAGATGACTCTAGATTTTTGTTTTAAGTAACACTTACTGATAAGAAATTTTCATTTTCATTTATTTATTTACTCATTTTTTGAGAAAAAATGAAAATTCTTTAAGAACAAGGTCCTTGATGTGAGTTTTCACTATTATACCCTCAACATCCAACATACTTGAAACACAGAGCTTAATCAGATTTGTTGACTGAATGAATGATGCAACCACTCCTTGGAAGTCTTCTCAGATAACACAAATCAGATTATATCTGGCCTCATAGCATACTTTCTATTTAATTAGCTAACATCACATTTGCTAAATGATATTGATATTGTGTGTGTCCCTCATTAGACTGTAAATTTATTGATGGTAAGGTCAATCTGAGTCGTCAATCTTAGTCACCCTTACTTCCATAGCACCTGTTCATTTATTCATTTACTTAATAAATATTTCTTGGGCACCTTATGTGCCAAGCCATTCTCATGGCAAAAAGATTGACAGTAAAGCTTAATTATAACTCCATTTTCTGATGGGGGAAGACAGAAAAATAAGGAAAAAGTTTTAAGAGCTACAATAAGGATACGTGTCTTATCCATGTTACTTAGAGCGCACTTCTTACAAGCTTGTCAAATTGCTTAAACTCTAAAGAACTGGGAAGTGATCAACTGGCGGAAGCTATGAAGGATATTTAATGAACCTTCCTCCAATATTTATACTGCTTATCAATTGACCAGTTAAAGACAAAGGGAGGTGAGAGAGCCAAGGACTAGGAGAAAGATTTTCTAAGAACTCAGGATGAAATAAAAGATAAAAAACTTAGCCAAAATGCATAATAGAACGTGATCCTTTCAGAGGACCCATCAATGGTCAAAGTATAAAGAGGTTAGGAATACAACCTGGCTTTAAAGTAGAGCCTTGGTTATTAAAATTAGCTAAAGGAGTAAGTCAAACAATAAAGTCTAGACAGAAGACAAGGTTGGATTCCCTGAACCTGAGGAAGATAACTCTAGAAGACAGGGGAAATAAATACATAGAATATAAAGGCAGATAGAAAACAATATATGGGAGACTAGTAGACAATATAAATCAGTTATTTTGAGAATTCTTGTAGGGACTCAAGTGAAGGATAAATGTGGTTTCAGTGACTTTTCTGAGGATGGCATCTGAAACATATCACCAAAGGACAAAGACAAAGCATGTAAAGCATGGTTAATTCGCAAAAAACAAGGCAGTCGAGTAAATTTCCAGTCTGTCACAGATATTTGCAGAACTCTGATTACTAACATCTTGTTTACTCAGAAATCCTACCGCCAAAATTCAATGAGCTTTATAACCACTATACACTGGGAAAAGTTTAGTCAGTTTGTAAACAATTATTTGTCAGTTCAGTATTTTCCAGAATGTCTGTTTATTTCTGGCAATTATTTCCGTATCTTCTGCCCACTTCAAAAAATGTATCATGGTTTTACATTAAATATAATTTACAACACAAATAATTAAAAAGGAAAATGCAAAATTAAACAATTTCAGAAGAGAAAAAAGATTAGATCAGAAATTCTAGACCAAGGGAAGCTATTGAAAACTAGAGTTGGCTAAAATGGGAAGGCTAAGTAGGGGCTAAAATGCACCAAAGAAAAATGAAAAAGTCAAAATTAAGCTTGAAAATTTCTTTATTTCTAGATGACCAGAACCTGGATTTTTGGAAGATCAAACTAAAATATTTATTTTTCTCTTCCCTAGCCTCTCATTTCATTGACCATCTTAACTCAAAAATTTTTTTGCATTTCTTTACAGTCACCTACTCACATCAATAATTATATAAAGTCCCAAAGCTCCTTTTCCCACAGCCTTTCTTCAGTCATTCTTAGCACTTCCACTCACTCTGGAAGGAATGGAAGCACTTCCATTCCTTCCCCAATAAGATTCCACAATCCATTTTATAATCATTCCTGAGGAAATAAAATGCTTATTCTATCCACACATGTTCAACTATCATATCCGTGTGTGTGTGCGTGTATGTTTGCCTAGGAATATAGAATTTGGGACACTTATGTTAATGTTGCCAGTATGACCTTTGCATATAAACTGGCCATGCACCTCCTTATCTGAGCTTTGCTATTAATTCCTAGGTACCTTTCATAGTTGACTTTAATTGCTCCTTTGAATTAATCATTCTAATTATCTCTTTTTTTTTTTAAGAACTAGATGTTCTTAGATCGCTTAGACATTCCCCCTCTTTTCCTTTTAGCAGAGAAATAATTTATAAAATTGGCAATTTGAACAAATTTCACCAGACTACAACAGGGAGGGACAGTAGGGGAATGAATGAAAAAAGTATTTAAAATTGAGGAAGTAAGTAGGAAAATGCACAGAAGCCTGGGGTCTATGGCACAATGAGAAAATTATTGGTACAGTAATATAAATGGCCACATCAACTTCTTTATGTAGAGATCCACATTCTCTGGTTCTATTGAGAGTCTAGTATTAAGTCACAAAGATTCTTCTTATCTAATAAAATGGACATTAGAACTAACTGATCAGTATTATTATAAATAAACTTCAACTTTACTCAATACCAGGAGAGCAATTAATATATTTGCCAACCAAACAACGCATCCTATTAAATGACAAAAGTGTCTGCCTGATATACTCCCTTAATATATCTTTAATGATTTAAAGAAAAGAGAATTGAGAAAATGGAAACAAGAAAGGAATGAATTGGAGAACAAAGGGAGTGATAGGAATTGTTATTGTAAACTCCTTAATTTTATTCACCTTCCATGCTATTTAGGTCTTTTCAGATCAATTAATAAATTGGCCAAATCAAAGTTCTGTTTAACTAATTTTTTCCCCAGTGGTTTTAATTTCAGGTAAAAAGCAAACATTTAATAGTTTGTTATATTGAATCATTGAGGTCTCAGTGAGTAAGCAAAGCTAATGCAGACATAGAAAAACATCATCCAAGGAGCTATGAATAGTTTGGCCCTTTGCCATCTCTCAGTATGTGAGTTTGAAATCTACAAACCAGAGATTAACTCATGGATCAATTATATTTTAAGTATTCTCTGCTAGTGCTACTCAAGAAAGGCCATAACTTCTTCAGTAATTACTTAAATATCATTTGCCAGAAAACTAAACCAACTCACTTATTTCATAAAAACACTTTTGATAAAGAGGAAACAGTAAACTACAAGCTGTTCATCTTCCTGATTAAATGATGATATATTCTTGCATTTTCTTCTCCAACGTGCATGCTTGGTAACACTTGGCAATGTCTCTGTCACTGAGACTTTTCTACCAGCTCTCTTCGTTATTTCAGAAATCCCTTCTCCTAATCTATGTCACAGCGACAGCCCTCTTGTAGCATGTATCCCCCAGCTATCTGATCTTCTAGCTGACTCTTTGGCATAAGGCTACCTCCAACCGCTATATCTTTTCATTGATCATTTGTTTAAACCACATGTTCTGATTTTTATTTGGGTGTCATTCTTTTAAAAATAAATCCTTACGTTTTAGATTTCAACTGTGAAAATTCATAATAAAAATAAATTGGAACATCAGAAAAGGAAAAGAGTTAACCTTCTCTACTGCTCTTCTTCTCAATATATCTAACACAGAAAGATATTGATGGTCTTTAAATAAATGTTTCTGAAGTTCAAAATCAACAGCAACAACAAGAAAACTTCACATGTTTTTAAAACCCTTTGATAATGAGTACACTTAAATGATATATTTTTAAAAGAGTGAAGTTTTTCTTGACATGAATAATCGAAATCTTAGTAAGTTGATTCAAGTTATTTTAGAGTTAGATTGGACTTTTTTTTTTAGATGGAATATAGAAGTGCATATACAGAATACACTAGAGTGCATTTAAACTGTGAATCACTTATATTAAGGCAACAAATCTTAACATTGTCTCCGGGCCTGAAGAAACGCATAATCTTCTCTCTTCTTTCTGTATATGTTGCTAGAGACATATTTTGTTGAACCAGCTTAGTGTTTTGTTTTGTAAATTACAAACAATTCTCTACCAAGAGATCCTGCATAAAAATCTGGATTTAAAATACCATTTGGAAATCAAAAATTTTGATCAAATTTGTTCTGCATTCCTATGTGGCAATAATTACAGGCTCTGGGGGCAGCTATTCCCTTCAGAAAGACCAAGTACTGTCCAATTTTCAACTTGCCTACATACCTGACACATTCTTGACTTGCCACCATAGGCATTTGCATTGTGACCCTATAATAAAGCTCTTAGTCCACATAGGGATATCTACTGCTTTCCTTTCTCTCTCAAGGTTGGCAGTGAGATGGCTTTGGGGAAAATCTGCCTGCCTTAGAACTGGCATGTGCAGATTAGGGAAAACTTCTCGATAGATCCCAGGGATAGAGTCATATAGCCTCCCTCCCTCTCTCTCTCTTTCTCTCTCTCCATACATATCACAGGATTTACCTCTAGCTGTCTTTGGAATCAGAAATATGTATACACTCAGGGGAAAACAAGTCAAGGCACAAACAGCCTCCAATCTGGTTCAATGTAATTCATACTAGGTTTGGAGAAAAATCTTCATTATAGGGAGTATACTTTTTTCTGGCCTTGATCTCTCTCTCTCTTTCTCTCTCTCTCTCTCTCTCTCTATATATATATATATATATATATATATATATATATATATGTTCCAGGATGGGATATGGATGTTTGCCGAATAAGATTCAGGTTCTATGTCCAAGCCACATAACATCATTCCAATGCAATTTCAAGTTAGTCAATTTATTAGATATATGCATGTATAATTATATGTGTGACTTATGGTGATAATTAAGAATTGTTCATTATTAATATCCACCCCTTCATCACAATTATAAATCCTTATAGTTGAGAATATTGAGGAAGAGACCTTGTTCTACCACCTTTTCAGAAAAGACTGTAAATTGGTATGCAAATACCTTAGTGCTAAATGGAATAGAACAGCATTTTCATCTGAGACAGTGAGTAAGTGTCCAAGATTTATACCTAAACAAAAAATGAAGGATATGAAATTCCCAGGGCAGAAAATTTGAGAGAGTGATGGTAGGAAAAAGTTAATTTCAAAAGGGAAAAAGAACTGTCATATTGTGTGCTAGAAACTTTACATAGGTAATTTTATTTAATCAGCACACCACATCTAAGAGGAAAATATGCTCATCATTGTAAAGATGCACAGAAAGATAAAGTGATTGATTCATGGTCACAGAGCCAGGAAGTAAAAAAATGGAATGCAAACATATAATTACCTGACTCTTATCTGGGTTCTTTTTCCATTATACTATTGTATGATGCAATAATTAGGTGGCATTATCAAGAGAGAGTTTTCCTATGAAGTGAGTGATCTTACGAATTGCTACAGGTGAATGACTCCCTTTGTTTACCCAATTTTTCTCTAATTTATGTGACAATGGGCATTATTTTTAGTATTAAAAATTTTCTGAATCAGCTTGAGTAAATGCTCATATACTCAAATATCTTTCAATTTACAGATGAGGAAGTTGGTCCATTTCTGTTTACCTGGCACTCAAAAAAGAAGACTGGTATACTATCTCTTTGGAGTAGAACAGAAATGGTAATTTAAGTTCTCAGGTTTGCTTTGAAAAAGTACTTTCCATTAAATTGTCATCTTCAAAATGATGAATACATTTTATATCATGATTAGAACTGTACCAGAAAGACCAGACTAGATATACTTAGAATTAAAGATTGTCCAGAAAAAATTTTTATAAAGATTCAAAACTATTTTCTGTAACTTAATATATAAATATTGGAACAATTTATTTTTGCTTGTTTCATATTAGAACTCTTACCCAAAGGAGGAAGACTACCCCTTAGGAGGAAGTTATTTGAAATTCAAGAGCTTTTGTCTAGAGAGGAAAAAATATGTAATTTTGCTGGTGGTTAAAGATTATCGATTGAAAAATTTATTATTGACTTAAGTTGTAGGTGTAATTCACTAGAATAAAACAAAACACTTCTAAGGCAGGGAGAAAAATATGTAATAATGGAATAAATGTATATGTAGGGAAAGGAGAGATGGGGAGGATTACTGAAGGATCTATGGATATTGACTCCAGGTTCTAAAGAATAAAGGAAAAGATAAATCTAATTCATCAACGTACCTTAGTTCTTTTTTTTTTTTTTTGATTATAGAATTTATCCATGCCCTCCTTTAACTAGTGTGGCTCAATTGTTCTCTAGTCTTATTCTTTAAATGTATCCTTCCCTCTCTGTCAGGGAAAATCACCAAGGGGAATGGGAAAATGTGGCATAGTATGTTCCAGTGTTGAATTAAAGAAAGTGGGCTTTGTAATATCACCTCAAATTGGGAAGAGGGTAAAAATTCTGCTATTATAGAGAGGATATGAATATCATAAGGAAGGCAAGAGGAAAGCAAATGGCCAGAGTTAAATTCCACACTGTTAAATCTGCCGAATTTTTAAAAAGATACAGCACAATCAAGAAGACAGAAAAGAATGCTGCCACCCAGGCCTCTTCCTTCTTTCCTCCATTGTTAACATATGGATTTTCTCTCTTTTTTCAAAGCAACAGTGAAAATATTTGGAGGAGAGAATGGCTATGCCATTAAAAAATTATCCAAAACTTGGAAATAGGGCAAAGACATTATGATGTGCCCTACTGATGTCATACTGGATCACTATCTAAAAAATCTACCCAAAGGTGCACTGTAGAGAAAGGTAACTTTACTTGATGTACTAGTTACTATTTATTAAAGCCCAGATTCTGTAGCATAAGATGCTAACTTTTATAAGACTGAGAAACTGCATATTGTTTATTTTTGTTAATCCCATACTCCTAATTTACCTCTCCCCCACCTCCCCTTTGGTAACTATAAGTTTTTTTCATTATTAAGAAATCCAGTCTTCAACTTATAAAATCAGCATGTATTTGCTCCTTACACATGCTGGACTCTGTGCAAGATGATAGGACTATGGAGATGAGCTGATTTTCAAATTTCATGGATTTCTCAATCAAATTAAAACGATAGACAAAGAGATTCACAACTACAATATAAGAAAGACTATGCAGCAGGCACAGAAAAGGCATATAAGTGAGCGTGGGAATCAAGGAAGCATTTCCAAAAGTGGTGATATTTTACTTGTCTATTGAAGACGGAGTAAGGATTAGCCAAGCAATGAGAATTTCAGGCTGTGGAAAGAGTGTGAAGGAACGTATTGTACAAGAACTACTTAATTGTTCAGAGAACTGAAGGTGGAAAAATATGTCCTGAAAATATTTGGAGTAGCTGAGATCCGAAGGACAGTCCAGGACCAGTCCTAAAAGGCTTTATGTTATGGAAAAAAGTTTGAACTATGAAGTTCATATAGGATATTATGCCACAGCATGCTGTCAACAGATCTTTATTTCAGAATGTTCACTCTGACTGCCCAGACACAAAAGTAATAGAGGGAAGCAAGACTGGAGGAAGGGAAACCAAATAGGAGATGACCATAGCAACTCAAGTTAAATAAAGAAGTCTGACCTGGAAGATTGTGGCCAGTTGCTTTAGAGATATTTACAAATTAAAAACAACAGTTCTCACTGACAAATAGATAGAGGAATGAAGGGAACTAGGATGTGATCCATAAGTGGCCAAATGTACCTTTGCAATCTAGAAAGCACACAAAGTAGAGAATGCTTGGTATATTAATTTTCTATTGCTGTGTAACAAATTGGCACAATTTAGCTACTTAACACAACACAAATGCGTTAGCTCACAGTTTCTGTGGGTCATAAGTCTGACCTGCTTTATCTGGGTCCCCTGTTCCGGATCTCAAAAGGCTGAAATTAAGGTACCTGCTAAATGTATCATCATCTTGAGGCTTGACTAGGAAAAAAAAAATCCACTTACAAGCTTTCTTGCATTGATGGCAGAATTCATTTTCTGGTGGCCATGTGACTGAGGTCTCCATTTTCATGCTAGCTGTCAGCTGGAGGATGCCCTCAGCTCCTAGAGCAGTTTATTCCTCCAAAGCCAGCAGCACGGTGTTTGCTGCTGCTTTGAGTATTTCACTTCTTTTAACGTACTATTATCTCAGGCTCACCCAGAATAATCTCCTTTTAATTAACTCAACTGATTCAGCAAAATCCCTTCTACCATACAAGGTAGCGTGATTACAGGATTGATATTTCATAATATTCACATGATCCTCTCACCAAGAAGGGGAATCATGCAGGGTGTATCCATCAGAAGGCAGCAGTCTTATAGGGTATCTTAGAATTCTGCCTATTACATTGAGGGGGAAGATTATGAATGGGAATCAGAGCCTTCCTTATCGGAAGATGTGATTGCCCAGGAAAGAAGAAAATGAAGAAAGAAGCATAGACAAGATTCAACATGGGGATAGAAAAATTAGTGATTAGGCAGACAAACATAATTTAATTAATCCTAAAGTCCTTACATCCAAAGGACACTCCTAAATTTTAAATCCCATACAGCTTTATTTTAAAAATGTAGGTAGCAAGGAAGATGTCTAACAAAGAAAATATAAAGAAATATGTGATTTCCCATTTCAAATTGCATTTCCCCCATTCTTTTCACTGTTAAAGAGGCTCTTTGCTAACACCCCTATCATTGTTTCTTCATTCTGCTGGAGCTGCGCCAAGCTTCTCACTTTTAGCTGAAGTTGTGAGACCCTCATCTGTCATAACAGCACAACAAAAGCCTGATGTCTGCTAAGTATAGAGAATTGTCTCACAGTTTCTACAATAATTCTCCTATTTATACAACCTAGAATCTCAACCTCATTTTAAACAACAGTACTAAACTGTATCTGTGACCCTGCCCCAACTGCTTTTCTAAACATTTCCCCACTGTTATTTTTTATAATAATGTCTTTACTTCAATTAGCATTTCCATCACTGAAAACATTTACTGAAGCAGTGGCTCGTTGAAGTTATACTTCACAGAGATCAATTCAGAATGGGATTTTTGGACTAAATGGGATCTCAAAGAGGTCATAGAGATCACCCTCCTGTATCCAAGCAACCCCCCAGAAGATAACCATCCTATTCCAGAAATCACTCCCCAAAAGGAAATTCTACAGCCATTCCTTCAGCAACTTATTTATGTGTCTAATTACCCTTGCAGTTAGGGACTTCTTGTTCGAGTCTCTCTGGGTGTGTAGAACTGTTGGTAACCATACTCCTTATAATGACTGTTCATAAATCTGCAAACTTTTCTTAAGTCATCTTCATTATCTCTATTCCAGACCAACTGTATTCTATATTTAATAGTCAACTTCATACATCTTCAGCATTCAAGGACCAGGTTTTTGGCAAATTCATAAACGATGCCAAATCTCCTAACTTCCTGTACATTTAAAAGAAATACAAATTAAAGATGAATTAATATAGCATACAAACTAATTGTTTGCCTACGTAGCTGTCTTTCTAGCAGCTCAAGTACTAAAGGTCTTACTCACAAGCCATGCAAAGAAAGCCATAACTATATGATTACTGTTGCCATCATCTCCTCATCCTGTCTGATAACTATATTCACTTCCTTTTTAGAGTCCTTCTTCTGCAAGTGACCTGAGTTGCAGACAAATATGGTCAATGTGACACTAGTACTTAGTAATCCTCTCCTAATCTTTTTAGTCCTCTGATTGAATAAGCAATCTATATGGTGAAATACAGTGCCTTTGTTCCAACATTATCTCAAGGTGGTCTTGAATACATACATATATTTAAGAATCACTATACTTTAATATAATTCTCTGTAAAATGTCAATTTCCATCATTTTTATTCTCTCTATTTCTGTCAATATTGCAACATTTTCCCACACAATAGCCATTATAGCCTGTTATGCCTACTCTCCATAGAAGCTGTTAAATTGACAGCCACATCTGAGTCTGAATTTCTTAAATACTCTTTTTTGGCTTGGTGTTAACACTCTCCAATGTTTTTGGTTTTTTTTTTTTCTTTCTTTCTACTAATTCTGAACTAATTCACTGAGCAAGACAGTGAACTACTAAAATTCAATCTGGCATAGATCTTCTTATTTATATAATCAGAGACTGGCTATTCTCTTCAATATTGAGACAGGGAACCAAGCTTACTGAAAATAATAATTCTATGTTTTGGTACAGGCATTGAACTGAGTTCAGGATTCTAAGTTTCAAATCCTTCTTTGAAAATAGAAAGTTGCGTATTTTGAAAAAGTCCCTTCATATAGGAGAAATATTATTTTAGTTGTCCTTTTCTCTATTTTTGCATTAATTTGCATATCCCCAAATACTAGTGTTTGTAAAGTGAATATATATGTATAAATGTAAAGTAAATATATATGTATTTAATTTTACTCTCTATTTAATTTTACTCTCCTCTGAATTGTCTATTAAAATCTTAGTCCATTTTCTTGAGTAGTTGCTCATTTTGCTAATTTGTTAGAGCCTTATGTGCCATCTATGTTGCAAATATATTTTCCAAACTCTTTCAGTTGTCTATCGATTTTCTTCATGGTATCTTTTGCCATACACACTTTTAATTTTGTACTACCCTATATAAGCACATTTTATTACAGATTTTGAATGTCTTATTTTGTCAAGAGGGCCACTTATGTTATTGGGTGGGGCATGTAATCTCTTAGATGTTTTTCTAACATAGTCATTACATACATGACTATGTTAGAAGGAAATATATAATCTACTTTAAATTTAGATTATATCTGGAGTGAAATAGGGATATAATTTTATTTTTACAATGGATAATCATTTTTTAAATGAGCCATCATTTTCCCATTGAGTTGAATTATCTCAATCATATACTAAATACTCAAATATATCAGATTTCTTTCCAGAGTCTCTATTATGTTGCATTTTTTTTTGTATTTTGTAGTTGTCACTGTTGTTGCTCACTGATTCTCATGCCAATATACTATTAATTTTACTATAGTACATTTATAAAATTTTCTGTATTAGGCAAAGTAAATCCCCTCCCATTTTTCCTAACCCATTTCTCCTATCTGCTTTTTATAATTTTCTTTTTTGGGCATTTATTCTTCTACATGAATTTCAAAATCATTTGATCCATTTCAAAGGCAATGTATCTCCCCCAGAAAATCTGCAATTTACTAATTAGCAGATAACTAAATTCATATATTAATTTTTGAGGGAATTGATATTTAATATTCCCATTCTGAAACATAAGACATTGTTTTTCAATAAAATGACTTCATTTATTTCCTATATCTTTCTCATTTCATTTATTCTTAAATGTATATAGTCTTCATTACTATTATGAATAGATTTTTTCCATGTCCTTTTTCTTGCTTTTTACTTAACTGAAAAATACCTTTGAGTTTTATATATTCTTGTGCTCAGTCATATTGGAAATTCCTTTATTAGTTCAAATAGCTTTAAACTAGACTCTCTTGGATTTCCTAGGTATAAAATACACTAATAAAAACAGATCACTTGGGCTTCCCTGGTGGCGCAGTGGTTGAGAATCTGCCTGCCAACGCAGGGGACACGGGTTCGAGCCCTGGTCTGGGAAGATCCCACATGCCGCAGAGCAACTCGGCCCGTGAGCCACAATTACTGAGCCTGCGCGTCTGGAGCCTGTGCTCCGCAACAAGAGAGGCCGCGATAGTGAGAGGCCCGCGCACCGCGATGAAGAGTGGCCCCCACTTGCCGCAACTAGAGAAAGCCCTCCCACAGAAACGAAGACCCAACACACCCATAAATAGATAAATAAATAAACCCAAAGTTAAAAAAAAAAAAAAATCACTTTACTTACTCTTGGTTTTTTTCTTTTTTAAAATGGTGATAATGATAGTATTTATTTTATAAGTTCTCTATGAGGAATAAATGAATTAAATACATAAAATATTTTGAACAGTACCCAGAATACTAGTCCTTAATAAAAGTTAGCTATTTGTGGTAATACTAGGCATTCTTGTCTAGGTCTTAATTTTAGTTAAAATTACAAGTGTGTATCCATATACAAGGAAATTCCTAGTGCTATTTATATTTCTCCTTCTTGGCCAGATGCAAAAAGCCTGAACCCTTTGCTTTTAAGCTTGTTCTGAATGTCAGTGTCCAAAAAAAATTTAAAAAAAAATAAGGAAAAAGTAAAGCAGTTGTCCAAAGTCAACAAGTTATCATTTCAAATCACAATTTAATATCCATAAAATTTTGGGAAACTTATGTAAGCTCCAAACGTGAAGCTTTTATAGGGCTAATTGCACTTCCTAATCCTGGACTTATGAGGATTAAATGAGATAATGATCACAAAGTGCTAAGTACTATTCCTGGTAGAAAGCAGATGTTCAGTGCATGCTAATACTTCCTTTCTCCCTCTTTTTCACATTTCCATCTCAGGAAAGTCTTTTATACATGACCTTCAAATAGAAATACTGTATTGTCTTTTATTACCAGCACATAACTATCACTATTAGCCTTCATCTCACTGATTAAAAAAAAACAACAGGGCAACCTTCAAGATGGCTGAAGAGTAAGACCTGGAGATCGCCTTCCTCTCCACAAATACATCAAAAATACATCTATATGTGGAACAACTCCTACAGAACACCTACTGAACACTGGCAGAAAACCTCAGATTTCCCAAAAGGCAAGAAAATACCCGCCTACCTGGGTAGGGCAAAAGAAAAAAGAAAAAACAGAGACAAAAGAATAAGGATGGGACCTGCACCTCTGGGAGGGAGCTGTGAAGGAGGAAAAGTGTCCACACACTAGGAAGCCCCTTCACTAGTGGAGACGGGGGGGTGGGCAGGGGGGAAGCTCTGGAGCCACAGAGGAGAGCACAGCAACAGGAGTGCAGAGGGCAAAGTGGAGAGATTCCTGCACAGAGGATCAGTGCTGACCAGCACTCACCAACCCAAGGGGCTTGTCTGCTCACCCGCTGGGGCAGGTGGGGGCTGGGAGCTGAGGCTCGGGCTTCGGAGGTCAGATTCCAGGGAGAGGACTGGTGTTGGCTGCATGAACACAGCCTGAAGGGGGCTAGTGCACCACAGCTAGCTGGGAGGGAGTCCAGGAAAAAGTCTGGAACTGCCAAAGACGCAAGAGACCATTGTTTCGGGGTGCGCGAGGAGAGGGGATTCCTTCCCCGTGTGCCCACAGAAGGCAGAGTACTGCCTAAGTGAGCTCCAGAGACAGGTGTGAGCCAAGGCTATCAACACGGACCCCAGAGACGGGCATGAAACAGTAATGCTGGTGTCACTGCCACCAAGAAGCCTGTGTGCAAGCACATGTCACTACCCACAGCCACCACTCCCGGGAGCCTGTGCAGCCCGCCACTGCCAGGGTCCAGCGATCCAGGGACAACTCCCTGGGGAGAACACACACAGTGTGCATCAGGCTGTTGCAGTGTCACACCAGCCTCTGTCACTGTAGGCTCACCCCGCATTCCAATTATGACTACCATAACGCTCCCTCTCCCCAGCCTGAGTGAGCAAGAGAACCCTAATCAGCCCCCCCTTTAACGTCCTCCTGTCTGGGTGGGGAACAGACCCCTGAGGGCAACCTACACGAGAGGTGGGGCCAAAACCAAAGCTGAACCCCAAGAGCTGTGCGAACAAAGAAGAGAAAGAGAAATTTCTCCATGCAGCCTCAGGAGCAGCGGATTAAATCCCCACAATCAACTTTATGTACCTGCATCTGTGGAATACCTGAATAGACAACAAATGTTCCCAAAATTGAGGCAGTGGACTTTGGGAAAAACTGTAGACATGGGGTTTGCTGTCTGTGACTGATTTCTTTCTGATTTTTATGTTTATCTTAGTTTAGTTTTAGTGCTTATCATTGGTTGATTTGTTTATTGGTTTGGTTGCTCTTTGCTCTTTTATTTATTTATTTATATTTATTATTATTCAATTTCTTTCTTTTTTTTTCTTCCTTTTTTTTCTCCTTTTCTTCTGAGCCATGTGGCTGACAGGGTCTTGGTGCTCTGGCCAGGTGTCAGGCCTGAGCCTCCTAGGTGGGAGAGTTGAGTCGAGGACATTGGACCACCAGAGACCTCCTGGCCCTATGTAATATCAATTGGCGAGAGCGCTCCCAGAGATCTCTGTCTCAACACTAAGACCCAGCTCCACCAAACGGCCAGCAAGCTCCAGTGATAGATGCCCCATGCCAAACAACTAGCAAGACAGGAACACAACCCCAGCCATTACCAGACAGGCTGCCTAAAATCATAATAAGTTCACAGACACCACACAAACACACAAATGGACACGGACTTGCCCACAAGAAAACAAGGTCCAGTCCAAACCACCAGAACACAGGTACCAGTCCCCTCCACCAGGAAGCCTACACTAGCCACTGAGCCAACCTCACCCACTGGGGGAAGACACCAAAAACAATGGGAACTACGAATCTGCAGCCTGTGAAAAGGAGACCCCAAACACAGTAAGTTAAACAAAATGAGAAGACAGAGAAATATGCAGTAGATGAAGGAGCAAGGTAAAAATCCACCAGACCAAACAAATGAAGAGGAAATAGGCAGTCTACCTGAAAAAGAATTCAGAGTAATGATAGTAAAGATGATCCAAAATCTTGGAAATAGAATGGACAAAATACAAGAAACGTTTAACAAGGACAAAGAAGAACTAAAGAGTAAACAAACAATAATGAACAACACAATAAATGAAATTAAAATTCTCAACAGCAGAATAACTGAGGCAGAAGAACAGATAAGTGACCTGGAAGATTAAAGAGTGGAAATGACTACCACAGAGCAGAATAAAGAAAAAAGAATGAAAAGAATTGAGGACAGTTTCAGAGACTTCTGGGAAAACATTAAACCCACCAACATTCGAATTATAAAGTTCCAAGAAGAAGAAGAGCAAAAGAAAGGGTCTGAGAAAATATTTGAAGAGAGTATAGTTGAAAACCTCCCTAACATGGGAAAGGAAATAGTCAATCAGATCCAGGAAGTGCAGAGGATCCTATACAGGGTAAATCCAAGGAGAAACACATCAAGACAAAATATTAAAAGTAGCAAAGGAAAAGCAACAAATAACATACAAGGGAATCCCCATAAGGTTAACACCTGATATTTCAGCAGACAATCTGCAAGCCAGAAGGAAGTGGCAGGACATGTTTAATGTGGTGGAAGGGAAAAACCTACAACCAAGATTACTCTAACCAGCAAGGATCTCATTCAGATTCAATGGATAAATTAAAATCTTTAGAGACAAGCAAAAGTTAAGAGAATTCAGCACCACTAAACCAGCTTCACAACAAATGCTAAAGGAATTTCCCTAGGCAAGAAACACAAGAGAAGGGAAAGACCTACAAAAACAAACCCAAAACAATTAAGAAAATGGTATTAGGAAGATACATATTAATAATTACCATAAATGTAAATGGATTAAATGATCCAACCAAAAACATAAAGTGGCTGAATGGACACAAAAACAAGACCCATATATATGTTGTCTAAAAGAGACCCACTTCAGACCTAGGGACACATGCAGACTGAAAGTGAGGGGGTAGAAAAAGATATTGCATGTAAATAGAAGTCAAAAGAAAGCTGGAGTAGCAATTCTCATATCAGACAAAATAGACTTTAAAATAAAGACTATTACAAGAGACAAAGAAGGACACTACATAATGATCAAGGGATCAATCCAAGAAGAGGATATAAAAATTGTAGATATTTATGCACCCAACATAGGAGCACCTTAATATATAAGGCAAATGCTAACAGCCATAAAAGGGGAAATAGACAGTAACAATAATAGTAGGGGACTGTAACATGCCACTTTCACCAATGGACAGATCATCCAAAATGAAAATTAATAAGGAAACACAAGCTTTAAAAGACACATTAAACAAGATGGACTTAATTGATATTTATAGGACATTCCATCCAAAAACAGCAGAATACACTTTCTTCTCAAGTGCTCATGGAACATTTTCCAGGATAGATCATATCTTGGGTCACAAATCAAGCCTTGGTAAATTTAAGAAAATTGAAATCATCTTTCAATGATGATTGAAAAAAGTATCATTTCCAACCACAGTGCTATGAAACTAGATATCAATTACAGGAAAAAAAAATGTAAAACATACAAACACATGGAGGCTAAACAATACACTACTAAATAACAAAGAGATCACTGAAGAAATGAAAAAGAAAATCAAAACATACCTAGAAACAAATGCAACGAAAACACAACAACCCAAAACCTATGGGATGCAACAAAAGCAGTTCTAAGAGGGAAGTTTATAACGATACAATCCTACCTCAAGAAACAAGAAAAATCACAAATAAACAACCTAAATTTACACTTAAAGCATTTAGAGAAAGAAGAACAAAAAAACCCCAAAGTTAGCAGAAGGAAAGAAATCATAAAGATCAGATCAGAAATAAATGAAAAAGAAATGAAGAAAAAAATAGCAAAATTAATAAAACTAAAAGCTGGTGCTTTGAGAAGGTAAACAAAATTGACAAGCCTTAGTCAGACTCATCAAGAAAAAAAGGGAGAAGACTCAAATCAACAGAATTAGAAATGAAAAAGAGAAGTAAATACTGACACTATAGAAATACAAAGGATCATGAGAGATTACTACAAGCAATTTTATGCCAATAAAATGGATAACCTGGAAAAAATGGACAAATTCCTTGAAAAGCACAAACTTCCAAGACTGAATCAGGAAGAAGTAGAAAATATGAACAGACCAATCACAAGCACTGAATTTGAAACTGCGATTAAAAGTTTTCCAACAAACAAAAGCCCAGGACCAGATGGCTTCACAGGTGAATTCTATCAAACACTTAGACAAGAGCTAACGCCTATCCTTCTCAAACTCTTCCAAAATATAACAGAGGGAGGAACACTCCCAAACTCATTCTTCGAGGCCATCATCACCCTGATACCAAACCAGACAAAGATGTCACAAAAAAAGAAAACTACAGGCCAATGTCACTGATGAACATATATGAAAAACTCCTCAACAAAATACAAGCAACCAGAATGCAGCAGCACATTAAAAGGATCATACACCATGAACAAGAGGGGTTTATCCCAGGAATGCAAGGATTCTTTAACATACTCAAGTCAAACAGTGTGATGCACCATATTAACAAATTAAAGGATAAAAAATATATGATCACCTCAATAGATGCAGAAAAATCTTTTGACAAAATTCAACACCCATTTATAAAAAAAAAAAACTTCAAATACTGGGCATAGAGGGAACCTACCTCAGCATAATAAAGGCCATATATGACAAACCCACAGCCAACATTGTTTTCAGTGGTGAAAGACTGAAACCATTTCCTCTAAGATCGAGAACAAGACAAGGTTGCCCACTCTAACCACTACTTTTCAAGAAAGTTTTGGAAGTTTTAGCCATGACAATCAGAGAAGAAAAAGAAATAAAAGGAATACAAATCAGAAAAGAAGAAGTAAAACTGTCACTGTTTGCAGATGACATGATACTATACATAGAGAATCCTAAAGATGCTACCAGAAAATTACTAGAGCTAATCAATGAATTTGGTAAAGTAGCAGGATACAAAATTAATGCACAGAATTCTCTTGCATTCCTATACACTAATGATGAAAAATCTGAAAGAGAAATTAAGGAAACACTCCCATTTACCATTGCAACGAAAAAAATAAAATACCTAGGAATAAACCTACCTGGGGAAACAAAAGACCTGTATGCAGAAAACTATAAGACACTGATGAAAGAAATTAAAGATGATACAAACAGATGGAGAGATATACCGTGTTCTTGTATTGGAAGAATCAACATTGTGAAAATGACTCTAGTACCCACAGTGATCTACAGATTCAATGCAATCCCTACCAAACTACCAATGGCATTTTTCACAGAACTAGAACAAAATATTTCACAATTTGTATGGAAAAACAAAAGACCCCGAATAGCCAAAGCAGTCTTGAGAAAGAAAAATGGAGCTGGAGGAATCAGGTTCCCCAACTTCAGACTATACTACAAAGTTACAGAAATCAAGACAATATGGTACTGGCACAAAAACAGAAATATAGATCAATGGAACAGTATAGAAAGCCCAGAGATAAACCCACACACATATGGTCACCTTATCTTTGACAAAGGAGGCAAGAATATACAATAGAGAAAGGACAGCCTCTTCAATAAGTGGTGCTGTGAAAACTGGACAGCTACATGTAAAAGAATGAAATTAGAACACTCGCTAACACCATACACAAAAATAAACTCAAAATGGATTAAAGACCTAAATGTAAGGCCAGACACTATCAAACTCTTAGAGGAAAACATAGGCAGAGCATTCTATGACATAAATCACAGCAAGATCCTTTTCGACCCACCTCCTAGAGAAATGGAAATAAAAGCAAAAATAAACAAATGGGACCAAATGAAACTTAAAAGATTTTGCACAGCAAAGGAAACCATAAGCAAGATGAAAAGACAACCTGCAGAATGGGAGAATATATTTGCAAATGAAGCAACTGACAAAGTATTAATCTCTTAAATATACAAGCATCTCATGCAGCTCAATATCAAAAAATCAAACAACCCAATCCAAAAATGGGCAGAAGACCTAAATAGACATTTCTCCAAAGAAGATATACAGATTGCCAACAAACACATGAAAGGATGCTCAACATCACTAATCATTAGAGAAATGGAAATCAAAACCACAATGAAGTATCACCTCACACCAGTCAGAATGGCCATCATCAAAAAATCTACAAACACTAAACGCTGGAGAGGGTGTGGAGTAAAGGGAACCCTCTTGCACTGTTGGTGGGAATGTAAATTGATACAGCCACTATGGAGAACAGTATGGAGTTTCCTTAAAAAACTAAAAATAGAACTACCATATGATCCAGCAATCTCACTACTGGGCATATACCCTAAGAAAATCATAATTCAAAAAGAGACATGTACCACAATGTTCATTGCAGCACTATTTACAATAGCCAGGACATGGAAGCAACCTTAATGTCCATCGATAGATGAATGGATAATGAAGGTGTGGCACATATATATGATGGAATATTAGCCATAAAAAGAAACGAAATTGAGTTATTTGTAGTGAGGTGGATGGACCTAGAGTCTGTCATACAGAGTGAAGTAAGTCAGGAAGAGAAAAACAAATACCATATGCTAACACATACATATGGAATGTAAAAAAAAAAAAAAAAAAAGGTTTTCATGAACCTAGGGGCAGGATAGGAATAAAGACGCAGCTATGGAGACTGGACTTGAGGACACAGGGAGGGGGAAGGGTAAGCTGGGACAAACTGAGAGAGTAGCATTGACATATATACACTACCAAATGTAAAATAGATAGCTAGTGGGAAGCAGCCACATAGCACAGGGAGATCAGTGCTTTGTGACCACATAGAGAGGTGGGATAGGGAGGGTCGGAGGGAGGCGCTGGAGGGAGGGGATATGGGGATATATGTATACATATAGCTGATTCACTTTGTTATACAGCAGAAACTAACACAACTTTGTAAAGCAATTATACTCCAATAAAGATGTTAAGAAAAAAACCCTTGTGTTTTATTATCTAAACGTATCCGTATATATAGTCCCGAAAATAGACAAATTGATCCATTATACTCTACGGCTCAGTGCTTAACAAATGGCAGGCCACAGCAGTATAAACGAGGATTTGGCAGATCATTTAGAATGAAAAATATCCATTCAAAATATATTAGAATCCAGCATTGATGGTGGTACCAATTGTTTAGTGATAGAACGATCCCAGCACTTAATAATTCAATTTTCCAAATTTCAATGTTTGCACATTTAGTATGAGTGTTTACATAATTTATTATTTAAAAATAATGTATATACAGGAAAAATTGTTCATTTATCACAAGTGCAAAGGCAACTCAAAACCAGAGTGCCACAGTTAGCATTTTTATATAAGCATCTCTATCCCATACAGTGAGAGTAGGATTATAATCACTATATTATCCTGTATCTGGGAACACCTATAAACTGCAAACTAATGAGGTAAGTAATTTTGGTTAATTAGAATCAATAGTATCATCCTTTAATTAAACAATATTGATCGCATTATACAGAGGGCAGCCTTTTGAAATAATATGCTCTTATGCAATGTGTCTTTTCCTTGCAAAAGTATGTCAAAGGGCAAGTTTACTTTGACATGGGCTAAACCCTCTGCACCCTTACCAATATAATAGCACTTTATATTTATGAAGTCAGAACTGGAGCGATTTCCAAATACTAATTATATGACTTTTGATACTCCAATATGTGTGGTTGAAGTTTCATTTGACCTGACACAGAAGCCTTTTTAGGGAAAGAGAAAGACATCATTGGCTAGTCATGAAAAGTTTATTTTATTCTGGTTATAACTAAAAAATATGATGATAACAATCAACTATTACTAATTTAATTTTTTAACATAATTTGTCTTCAATTACTTAAAAATTTTATGGAAAATTATTTCCACCTGAATGTCCCACTATATTATAAGCTCTGCAAGAGCGGAACTGAGTCTATCTTGTTCACCATGATTTCCCTTTCTCTGAGCATATGCTTGATACAAAGTAGACATGCCACAAGTATTGATATTAGTGAGTTACCAAGTCATTTTCTTCAATGTTCCATCTGACGTATGTGGACAGCTATAGAAGCCAAGAACTGTGAGTCCAACTGAAATGTTTAATGTCATGTTGCCCATGCTGACGCTTTGCTTGACTGCATGGAATTCTAAAGGATCACTTCTATCATTAAAGACCTACTCCATCATCACCATCAATCTACCAATCTACTTTTTCACCATTCTTACTTTCAGGAGATCTTTTCTTATATGTTGTCTAAATATCTTATGGTATGGTTTTAAGTCTATTTTATTTCGTTCTGTCAGCAGTAGAAATGGAGAATAGCTGGGTATTAAACCTATATCTATTTGAAGAACATTAACATAAAAGGACCCTAGACAGAGGAAGAAGTTACTGAAATGCCTTAATATGTTACATTCCTATGAAGTAAATGAGAAATTACAAGTGCATAAAAAGAGCAAAATAAATATGAGAACATTTTAAGAGCACACATTCTCTTCAGTTGGTGAAATGATTCCAGATCCTTTATCATTTTCCCACAGGCTTTATGTTGCAATTGTTTGAAATGAGTCTGCAATAAATGCAATTCAATTGATTGGAATTGAATGCCAGTTTAATTGGCTCTGGGTTATATACAGTGAGAATATCCAAAAAAACAAAAGAAAGTAGCGAAGTCTAGCAGTTACAGGGATGGGGATTTCAGCGTCAAAGAGACCAAGACTTAAGTCCTAACAAGCTTTCCTACCTGCAAACCATATAACTTTGGGCAAAATATTTGAATGCACAAAGGCTCATATATTTCATTTATAAAAAGAGAATGACAGTGTAGGCCTTATTGGTCTGTTGTAAGGATTAATTAGAATATCGTACTAAAAGTGCTTAGCCCGAAGCCTGGTGTGTTGTAAACCTTAGCTACCTTTTATTAGCCATGCTGCTTCTCCTCGAAGAGCTTATTTGAGGGCAGACCCCTGATCTACTGCTTCTAAGATCATTGATGTTTCTATTGTATCTCTCTGTTACGCAGTCACTCATTCCATTCCATTCCATTCCATAAACCTACTATATCAGCAATTCTCCTGGACTATAGCTTATCATATATTAGAAGGAAACATATGTGAATGCAATTTATGCAACTGTAAGCTAAAGTGAGTGGTTCATTACTAAAGTAAGTAACATACAGCAGGGCATCTGGCTGGTCGAGGCCTGGAGTTCTGGTATTATAGGTATGTGGATTGTTAATGGATGCAGCATAAGCAAAACTGCTTAGCTAAGTGATTTGGACCCTCAACTGGCTTTAAAGAGCAAGTGGTACAGGTGGAAATACTGTGAAATTTCCTTTACCCTTAAATTTGACAAATGAGGCAACAATGTTTATAAATAGTCCCTTAACACTGAGGTAATTGGGTAAGAAAGCATGACAGGGTATGGAAAGTAGCTCCTTTCAATTTATTACTCAGGCACCCTGTTAAGGTCTTTTCTGAAACTGGGCCTATAGGTCAAGTTATTTAATTTGAGCTACTGAAACACGTTACCAAATTCCAAGATCTAATAGCCACAATAATCGCATCTGCTACTTAGGATGAGGTAGATTGTCTGGTTGCTTTCCTGATCTAGGCTACTGAATATATTGTTTAGTATCATCAGGAGCTGAGCAGAGAAATTCAATGATGCCAGAGGCATAGTTCATATTACCATGCCACAAACCAGACAAAGGATGCAGCAGGCCTTGACATGGTATTTGCAGCAGAAGTCAGAGCTCCTTTGAGATTACTCATGTGAAATTGTGAATCAAAGAGAAACAGACTTGCCTTTTTATGGGGAAGAAGGAAAGACAAAGGAAAATCACCCTCCACTGCAATTCCAAGTTTACTTATGAAAACACGTTTTTCTTGCCCAAAAAGGAGAATCATATCTAACATTGCAATATTCAAAAGCCAAGTCACACCTCAGTCCAAGAAACTGAGATTTCAGGATCCTAGATTTTATTTCTGAGCTCTTACAACTAGGTTAATTCTATTTCTGCTCTCAGGTGTCTATACTAATAATTGTTCTAGTGAGTCAAATTTTATGGTTGCAAAACAGGAAATTAAAATCTTAATGACAAAAGTATTTTGATTTAAATTGATATGTGTTGATATACGGTTTGAAAATGTATTCTTCAGGAAGTTTTTAATAATTTTCAGCATCTGATTTTTATTGGGACCCCTAGGACACACAAATCTCATAGAAAGTTTGAGCTCATGTAACATTGAGCTCACATAACAAATAGCAAACTCCACTTTTTCTGCAACCCGTAAAAGAAAACCAGTATAAGCCCTCACAGACAGTAGCCTTCCCTACAGCCGCCGGTAGTCCTGGCTTCAGATCTATCCATGGCAAGTTCTCACTATTACAGAGAACACAGCAGGAATAAAATATTTGTGTATAAAACTTTCATACCCTTTTCAACACTGATAGATTTATACCATTTTAGATGCCAAAAAAGAAAAATCTTTGAACTCTTGTTATTATAGAAGAAACCAAGGGAGCTGCTGGAAAATATTCAAAGTTAAATTGTTTTATGAATTATCAAGGATCACAAACCTCCCTACAAAACAGATCTACATAAAAATCAATGAGCAACCTAAGAACAATTAAAAGAAAATGTTATTGGTAGTAATCTCTACTTTGATGATGATATTCCACCTTGCATCTGGTTGAAGACCTGATAACCTGGAGATCAGGTTTTTGCTTTCATTTTCAGGGAAAGTGAGATATTATTCAAGAAATGCTTCTTGACTACTGCTCTATGCAAGGCATCATTCAATGTCTGTGGGGAGATGGAGGAGGCCTTCTAAGTATGAACTGCAGCAAATAAAATTGAGGCTGTTACAAATTGGAGGTCAATTTATTTAGAAAGTATTTCTTTAATTGGGCTCATTCAGTATATTCACATAATGTGATCATCAGGTATATATCAAAGGTAATATTTTAGCAAGGTTAGTTGATAGAGGCCCTGGGAATGTTTCCATTTCATGGAACCAGGGACCTGCAAACAAATGCCTCCTTTTATTGGTAATTTCTTCATCAACTGTTACCAAAAATATCTTAATATGTTATATTCCTCTGCAAGTAAATGGGAAATCATGGGTATATAAATAGGACAAAACTGTGAAAATATTTTAAGAGCAGGCTTTCTCTTCAGTAGGCTAAATTATCCCAAATCCATTATCATTTTCTCATAGGGTTCATTTTGCAATTGTGAGAAATGTATCTTCAGTAAATGCAATTCAATTGATAGTACCTGCATGCCAACTGTGAATTATTTCCAGATATGTACTGTGAGGAAATCCAAAGAAGTAGAAAAAAAGCAGCAAGGTCTAGCAGTTATGGGCATAGGGGATTAGTTCCCCATTTAGATGATGTCCGTTGCATCTTCGTTAATAACCAAGTTGGTGCATCTTCCTTATGGTGCAGTTGTTAGAATGTAGGCACAAGCCCTATATTTTAATTTTTAGGAAATGATTGGGTCTTAGGAATACCCTTTAGAAAGATTAATGGCTTATATGAGCATGGGGAAGAGGGGAAGTCCATAATAGCTGACTGTTCCTCAAAAGAGTTATGACTACATTAAAAATTTTTTTCTATGGTCCCTGGGATATTTTGAAGTTATCAGGCATGCACTTTGGTTTTTATGTTGCTATTATGCTAGAAACCCTGAAAAGAACTTCTATCTCTGCCTTGAATGAACAAGGTGGCAGATCACACCACCAGGACCAAGACAAACCCCTTCTCCATGCACCTCACTTTACCAGAAACAATAACATCTATAACCCAAACTCTGGCTGGGTTAGGGGCCCATCTTCCTTCCCATCTGGACAGGACAGAGATATTTTAGTTTTACTTTTATCTACTCATGTGAGTAGAGAAGGGGACATTTCCTTCTAGATCTACTTCTAGAGCACCAGGCAATCACTTTGTTACTTGAATTAAATGGTCATCTGAATATTAATAGTAAACTGGATAGAACATGAAAACAAATTAATGATTTCATAATCATTTTCATGTTTCATGGCTGTCACATGAAAAAAATTACCCTAAGTGTGCTTTCGTAAATGAGGTATGTTGTTTTTTCTAACTCACTGAAACATCTGCAATGTCTTTATGGATCAAGGAAACAATGAAATAAGTACATTATATTTATGATTACATTATAGGTATTCCATTCAGAGAATAGGAAATATATGCATGCATGCATATGTGGAGTTATATGAAGCATAACTATGCAATTATAACATTTTTTATCTGGGAATAAAATACACCATTTGTTTACTGGTAATCTTCTCTGAGCTTTAATTCCTTTTCCTTTATAGTTCACTAGAGGATTCTTGGAAAATGTTATTTACCTCTCTGATTTCAAACCACCTAGTCTCACATTGCAAATTGATCTTAATAGGAGATTAAGTTTTAATACCATTGACCATTTTTGAGCATCAAGAAATATTAGCAATAACATATGCTAAAAGCAATATGCAGATCATGCAGTTTTTAATGTTTTGTGAATTGTATGATAATATTAAGAACACATGTGAAAGAAGTTGGATGTTTAATGAGGATATCTCACTCATTATATTTGTCAAGATTATACTGAAATGTTCACATTGTTGTGTATTTTGTATTTCAAGCTACACTGTATTTCATGTTTCAAACTACACTGTAAAGCTATGCAAGGATGGAATGATTTCTGGATTTATGTTAAAGCCCCCATCACCTATGTGTGTGTCACATATAGAGGGTGCTCTAAAATAGTTGTCTGATAAGTGATGTTTATAATACTTATGAGGGTTTTGAAGTTAGTTTTAAATGATAAGAACCTAGATGTCAACCTAATTAATATCAAAATAAATACTGTGAAGACAGATATGAACACTACACATAATGTATTCATTTAAGTTGTGAGTCAACTCCAAAGTCTAATATTCTAAGCAAATAAGAACCGTTAACAGCTCTGTTTCTATTAATTGCCTAGGTACCCTTATTTTCATTAAGAGCACATGCATTGATTAAATCTGCTGGTGGCTAACAGCAAATTAAAATGTTTGGATTTCTAGAAGTTTATCTGGATTTCATTTGGCACAAACCCAACCATGTAGCCTACTCATTTTTTTTTCTTTTTCTTTCTGTCTGGAACATATAGCTGAAGCACATGGTCCTTCCTAATAAATGTATATTCAGAATCATGCTTAAACGATTAACTATCCTTTCCTGGAACAAACAACTGGAATTCAGTATTCATAGACTAGATACGATTAGATGTACAATTATTGAGAGTCTATGATGGGCAAATCACTGTTACCAGAATTGCGAAGATTAAACAGTGAGTGAGAAAGACATGATTTCCAGTCTCTTGGAGTTTACCATCTAATAAATTAACCTCACACACACACACACACACACACACAGATACGCAAGGTACACACAGAGATGCGCAAGGTGAATACATGTTGCTATTTGATCATGAGTAAAACTTAAGGATTGGCCATTGTTGTAAGAGTGAGGAGGGGGAACTCATCAGTTTATATTCGACATCCAGTTGGTGAAATTTTTAGTAGTTTTATAGAACTGTTTAAAATGTGTTATTTACTGTAAAATGAAATCCCAATTACTCTTTCCTTCATTTTTGTCTTCTCTTGCTCTAGCTCTCACTGTTACTTTTTCTTTTTCAAACTCAACTGTCATTCACACAACAGGAAGCTAAGAAGAGACTCCTTGAGTATGAATATTAATACAGAAAAGCAGTACCACCAGTTAAGATGCCTCAGGGGAAACTGATTAAAAACTTGAGTAAAACAATAGAGAGCCACGTGATATGGAAGTATTTTGTCTAACTCTTCACTTTCTGTTACTTTCTTTGTTTCTGAGTTGTCGTTTACTGAGTGTCCTGTTTTTCTTCTCATTGTGCTAACTTGGAGGAATTTTTTTGTGCAAGTTAAGCAGCAGCTTTCCTGAAATGTGTGCAGCTTTTGTTAAATGTTTTTAGAATACTTCTAAATTTCAGAAAATGTGTAGACTTTACAGTTTTAAGAAGGCGTTTACTAAATGAATTGACATGCATTCAGTTTCATAATTATTTTCATGGAAGTATTGCTGGTAAATTAGATGATTTTCCTTGCCTTCATTTTGTGATCGGTCTCTTGAAAACAAAAGGTTTTGTTTTGTTTTACCATTACTCTGTATCTTCCAATAAATACATTTCTCTGCCTCACTTTCCACTATCATAAGAAGTAATTGTGGAATTTTTAAAATTAGAGAAACTATAGAGATCATCCAATCCCCAAATGTACAGTGTTTGTACCAGCCAAAACAACTTTCATTATTTTCATTTATGGAAGTCACTTCTGAAAAAATCCTGCCTACCAATGGATTAAATGGATTAATAATTTCATATTTTCATTAAAGACATCTGAAATAAGTACAGTATATGTAAACTGACTAATATCATGTCACACAGGAATAAATAAATTAAATGTTTTGACGTTAGCCTGTGTAACATCAAAAGTGTTGATATAATTTTTATTAAGTTTTTCCAAAACATTGCTAGTATTTCATATTCCTTCATTAATTCTTCCAATGGGAAATCTTGGTACATAGGAAACTTCAGCTGTGGAAATTCTGATCCAGCTAGCTAGCTCATCTGTCTATAAATTAGGAGTTAAATATAATCTGGCAACTCAAATAAATGGCACACTGTGGAGAATTCTCTTGCAAGGCAAATTATTGTTATATTTTAAGATTGCTTAAGTATATAATACATTCAGAAAATTACACAAAACATAAATACATAAGTAAGTGAATTGAGACAGAATGAATAACTTTGTAACCACTAACTACTAAGAAACAGTACTCCATTTCCAGTACTCCATTTGTGCCCCTTCCAATCACTCCCCCACCAAGAAGCAAAAGACATGCATATCATTAATGTTAGTAGATAATGCAAAACTCATTTCCCAAATCATTGTTCCCATTTAAACGCCCACAAACAGAATATGACAGTTATCTTTGCATCAAATTTTTTTTCATACCTGGTATTGTGGGTCTTTTCAATTTTAGTATTGGCTGAAAGCTCATTATGATTTAATTTTTATTTCTCCCATTACAAATAACGTTTGTAACTTTTAATATGTTCAATGGACCTTTTTTATGAAGTTCCACTACTAAATATACACCCTGTAAAACTGTGTTTATTTATGCAAAAAGAGATATGTACAAGAAGGTTAATAGGGATATTAATAGTCCAATACTGGAAATTACCCAAACATCCATCAACATTAGAATGGTAATTATGGAAAATTCATACAACAAAACATTATAGAGAAATGAGATGAAGATAATTTAGCAAAAGAAGACAATCTCTTGCTTATTTTTGTGTTGAGTTAGCCCTTTCCCTTATTGATTTATATCTGTTTTTATGTATTCTGAATGTGAGCCCTTTGTCAGTTTACGTGTTGTAAATATCTTTTCCCATTGTCTGGCTTTCCTTTGCACTTATTAATGACAACTTTTGATGGACATAAACTCCTAATTTTAATGTAGTTCAATTGATCATTCTTTACTTTGTGGCTATGGCATCTTGAGTCTAATTTGAAAATATTTCCCCTATTCCCAGCTCTCCTATATTGTCTCAAAGCTTTACTATTTTGTCCCATTCTGCCAATCTGTTTTCCTTACCTTCCTAAAGCAAAGTTACTGACAGCTCCCATTTTCAAGATCAAGGCCATCACCCTGCTACTCTAATGCCAAGAAATGCAAGAGGTACATTAAAAGCCTCTGCCTTACGGTTCAAATGATCTTGGAATTGTCACCTGCCAAGGCCAGAAACAAAGGCATCACTATAAATCTTTCTCTCACATTGCATCCTATTCCTTGGCAGCAACATTGAACTGAGGCCATTTCTTCTTATACCTTTTCACATGCAATTTCTCTACTTAGAATTCTTTATTCTCTGTTATCCAACTGGAAATTCTGATAATTCTTATTGTTAGCTCCCTCCATTTCCCCAATTGAAAGGTCAGATTCTACCCTAAATTAATAGATCTCTGTTCAGTTAGCACTCAAATCTTATAACCGCATATGTTGTATTTTACAGCCAGAGTGGTATTTTAAAATCATGTCGTTCCTCTGCCCGAAACCTCTCAATGATTTCCCATCACAATTAAGGTAAAATCTAAAATGCTTTGCACGGTTTACAATGCTCTTCATGATCTGGTCCATGACTACTTCACCAGCTTAAACTTTTCCTACTCTCCCCCTTTGTTATCCCCACTCTAGCTATACTGGGCGGCTTTCTGTTCTTGAAATACGTCAAATGCACTTTCATTTCCTGGTTGCTGAACATGGACTTTCTTCTGTCTGTAATGCTTCCCCAATCCAACCTGACCCCATTTGCTTAATTACAAATCATTATGAAGTTAATTCCTTCTTGAGTCTCTCCCATGTGCATTCTGGCCTCCTCCTCCCAAGACTATAATAGGTCCCTCTACCATACCTTCTCACAGTACCCTGCTCTTCCATTTTTTATTGCACTCTTTACTTTTGTCATTAGTTACTAAATATCTGAGGTCTCTGATTCTCTGAGCCTCATAAAGTGTGATAGCAATATTATTAGTAATAAGGTAATGCCATGATTATAATGAAATAGTGCATATTAAAAACAATCTGTAATCTGCAAAAATGTTCAATGAATGTGATGAGAATATTCTTTACTGCTAACTGCATCAAGTTCTCAGGCATATCCTATGCTTTCGTTTTATCCCTTTCAGTACTTAACATAGTAGCTATTCAGTAAGAAATTGTTAAGGAACTGGCTGATTTTCCAAATGGAAATATTAAAACAGTTAATTTGTTGAAAGTCTCAGAGTGGAATAAACGTCCGCCATTCTATTCCATACTACCCATTAAAAGAAAGCAAGAAAGAAAAGAAGGAAGAAGAAGGAATGAAGGGAGGGAGGGAGGGAGGAGGAAACATGACAACCACAGACTGCTAGCCTTCTTACTTGTTGCAGATGTCATAAGAGCCAGGCAAAAACAGAAAAGAGCTTTCTGAATAAGTATGTTCTCCATCTTCTAGATCACGACCATTAAAACAGATGGCCTGTGACCCATTTATAATCAAGAAATTAATTATTTGAGTGAGTCATTAGAGATACCTTGGTTCTCATGCAGTTTAGGAAGTAGAGTCTCCAGGCCAGAACTTACATAGGCGGAAATGTGGCTCATTTATCACTCTTGAAAGCAGACTCTGTCACTAAGCTACTATCTTCCCCTTAAGTTTTATCTAAATACAGATCATAATAAACAACCTTCTTACTGCAATATGACACTCACAGAGCCATTTCTTGAATATGATCTCTGAGCACTACAATAACCAAGGAGGAGGTTAGGTGTTATTATCTCCATCTTACAGAGATACATAATCAAAAAGTTATCTAAGTAGCCAAGACCACATAGTAAGTGGCAAGACAATCTTAACTGACTTCAAATCTACTCTTTGCTGCACAAAACCACTATCATAATTGTGGGTTTCTACTGCTTTATCTATCCAGTGACTTGTCTCTAATATTACTTAATTATTTCTACAAGAGCATGAACACTAGTCCCTCTAATTTCAAAAGCTTAGAATTTACTACCAAATCTCAGAAAATAAATTCAAAAGATAAATATTGTCCAAGTAGCAGAAGGAAGCAAAGATTGGTAATAATATAGATAATGCTTATTGAGTACCTAATTATTGTTCTACATAACTGAGATGTACTATCTCCTGGAGTCTTCTCAACCCTGTTATACGTATTATTGCAAGCCCACTTTGTGGATGAGGAAACTCATGCACAAAGAGTGAATAATTTCACCTGTCACACATAAATAAGTGATGGATCCAGAATACAAACCCAGGCCAAAGTACTGACCCCTCCTCCAGGAGGCTCTACCACAAACCAAGTAGAACTCTGATCTGGCTCCAGACACAGCCAGTATAGTCATATGAAGGATTAGTTTTCAAGAACCTTAGTAAGTTGCAACATTTCCAAAGCCTGCAGGACTTATGCCCCACAGAGTATCAGCATGAGGTCAGCCCTCTGTCACTTCAATTTTTTCAGACTTATTATCCATAGTTATTTTTTCTCCCAAGCTCACAATTTCTCTTGATGAGAAAAATAGACAAGAAAATAAAATTGTGGAACCCAGAGCAAAAGAAAAATTGTTTTGGAATAATTTTAAAGAGATATTTTTGTTTGGTTTACCTTAGCCTGGACAAAAGCACATCAGGGCCAATAACACCAATATTCTAGGATTATAAGGATTTAGACTCAACCCTCAAGCAAAGTAGTCATGCAGACAATAGCCATGTAGACAGCAGGCAGCAGAAACAACATAGAGGAACAGGAGAAGCATTGAATGCTGAGTAAAATGATATTATTTAAAGTCACCTCAGTATGTTATAGTTTTCTGCATACAGGTCTTTTGCCTCCTTAGGTAGGTTTATTTCTAGGTATTTTATTCTTTTTGTTGCAGTGGTAAATGGAATTGTTTCATTAATTTCTCCTTCTGATATTTAATTGTTAGTGTATAGGAATGCAAGAGATTTCTGTGTATTAATTTTGTATCCTGCGACTTTACTAAATTCATTGATTAGCTCTAGTAGTTTTCTGGTGGAATCTTTAGGATTCTCTATGTATAGTATCATGTCATCTGCAAACAGTGACAGATTTACTTCTTCTTTGCCAATTTGGATTCCTTTTATTTCTTTTTCTTCTCTGAATGCCATGGCTAGGACTTCCAAAATTGTGCTGAATAAGAGTGGCGAGAGTGGACACCCTTGTTCCTGATTTTAGAGGAAATGCTTTCAGTTTTTCACCATTGAGAATAATGTTTGCTGTGGGTTTGTCATATACGGGCTTATTATGTTTAGGTAGGTTCCCTCTATGCATACTTTCTGGAGAGTTTTTATCATAAATGGGTGTTGAATTTTGTCAAAAGCTTTCTCTGCATCTATTGAGATGATCATATGGTTTTCTCCTTCAATTTGTTAATATGGTGTATCACGTTGATTGATTTGCATATATTGAAGAATCCTTGCAACCCTGGGATAAATCCCACTTGATCATGCTGTATGATCTTTTTAATGTGTTGTTGGATTTGGTTTGCTAGTATTTTGTTGAGGATTTTTGCATCTATGTTCCTCAGTGATATTGGTCTATAATTTTCTTTTTTTGTGATATCTTCGTCTGGTTTTGGTATCAGGGTGATGGTGGCCTCGTAGAATGAGTTTGGGAGTGTTCCTCCCTCTGCTATATTTTGGAAGAGTTTGAGAAGGATAGGTGTTATCTCTTCTCTAAATGTTTGATAGAATTAGCCTGTGAAGGCATCTTGTCCTGGACTTTTGTTTGTTGGAAGATTTTTAATCACAGTTTCAATTTCAGTGCTTGTGATTGGTCTGTTCATATTTTCTATTTCTTCCTGGTTCAGTCTTAGAAGGTTGTACTTGGGAGATTGGGATTGACATATATACACAATTGATACTATGTATAAAATAAATAACTAATGGCAACCTACTGTATAGCACAGGGAACTCTACTCAATGCTCTATGATGACCTAAATGAGAAGGAAATCCAAAAAAGAGGGGATATATGTATACATATAGCTGATTCACTTTGCTGTACAGTATAAACTAACACAATATTGTAAAGCAACTGTACTCCAATAAAAATTAAAAAAAAAATAAAGTCACCTCAATTTTCCACTGTGAAAAATGATGCTAAGGTCTACCCTATTTGCCTTACCCAGTTGTTGTAAGGATCAAGTTAATTAACACACTATATAAACACAAAGTTGGGTAGTAGTATTTGAAGGGTCAAAACTAGGCAAATGAAAAACGAGACTCAGGTTCATTTGAAACAATTATGGATCAAATATATCATAATATATTCCAATTGTTAGTGCAAACTAAAATAACTGACTGACAGCTGGATTCAGTCTACATAGGCAAGTGTTCCACACAGCTGTTCTGAGTGGAAGGACCAGATGCACTTCTGCACCTCAGTCTCTCTCTCTTTATTTCTCCTGCACATACATCATTAGTAATATTGGCTGAACAGAGCCAGAGATGAGGAGGAGGAAAGCTGCCGAAAGAAGGCAGACATCAACACTCCAGAAGTAAAAATTAAATGGTGGGGGAGGGGAGAATCAGGATGTTAGAAATCAGAACATTTCATTCTGAATGAATTCCACTCATATTACAGTCTCAGTCTGTGTTTAAGGGCTCACCCTTCCCACAAAATCTGGCTCTCTGATATCTACTTTTCCTTTGTTCTCCTGGTTTGAGCTCTCTCTGGAAAAATAAGCTGCACTGATGGCAATGTTTAAGCTTTCTGGTTTCCAGCAGAGGCAGGGGCAGGAATGGTGGCAGTAATGGCAGCAGCAGCAAAAGAACATAATTCATACAGGATAAAGAAAGGGGAAGCACTATGCCCATGTTTTAATTTCCCCAGTGCCTGCTGGCTGCCAGTTTATTGCTTCTCTGAAAGGCACATTAGCTAAACCAAGAGCTTGAAATGACTCTCACCATCCCAAGGATGTAAATGCTGCCAAATGTTTTCACGCCATCTTTAGGGTTCCCAGAGTTCCAAAGCTCACCCAAGACCATTTATACCTTCTTTTGGGAATTTAAGCTGGGGGATCCCTAGAGAAAAATCTTTTTCATAAGATTAACTATCCTCTTGGTCAATAAGTTCCCATTATAAAGGGAAAAAATATTTATCTTCACAATTGCCATTTCCCTCACATTTGTGAAACTGGTTCACTTTATGTCTTGCTCATTATTTCCTGCTTTCACCTGCCTTTCTAACCTCAAGAGGACTAGGTCTTGGTTATCTGGGAAAACCATCTCACTGAGTACCACAAGTGCATGCTGGCTGAGATGGCCTATTCTCTGCAAAGAGGAGCAATGTCATTACACACATCTCCTTCAACACCAAATTGTGATGCCTATTGACTTTCGACCTCTAGTTATAACTAGAAGGTTATGTGTACTCCACACTGGGTAAGAACGTCCAGAGGAAAACAGAAATTCATGGGAAGGACTTCAAAGAACTCCAAGAAGGTAAACTCAGAAGAAGGTAGAACCAGAAGTTGGGTTCAGAGACGATTGTCAAGAGTTAGACCACTATTTCTTATTTTAGCCATTCTGATAGGCATATTGTGATAACCCACTGTGGTTATAATTTGAATTTTCCTAATGGCTAATGATGTTGAACATTTCCATGTATTTAGTTGTTATTGTATATCCTCTTCAATGAAATGTCATTTCATGAATTGCCCATTTTCTAATTGGATATGTGGGATTTTTATCGTTGAGTTTTGAAATACTGATATATTCTACACATGCATTCTTTGTTGAATATACGGTTTGAAAATATTTTCTCCCACTCTTGTTTACTCTAATTTATCAATTATTCCTTTTGTGGATTGTGCTTTTGGTGTCAAATCTAAGCATTTTTTGACTAGCTTTAGATCCCCCAAATTTTCTTTTTTGAAAAGACTTATACTTTTATATTTTACTTTTAAGTCCATGACCCATTTTAAGTTAATTTTCATATAAGGTGTGAGAATTAGATTGAAGTTCATTTTTTCTCCCTATTGATGTCCAATTGCTATAGTACCATTTGTTGAAAAGACTATCTTTCCTGAATTGAACTGCTTTTGCATCTTTGTCAGCAATCATTTTGGCATATTTGTGTGAGCCCTCTATTCTGTTCCATTGATTTATACATGTATTCCTCCACAAAGACCTGTTAATGTGGTGAATTGCATCAGATGATTTTTGAATATTGAATCAGCTTTTCATCATAGAATAAACTCCACGTGGTCATTTTGTATAATTCTTTTTATATATTGCTAAATTTCATTTGCTAATATTTGTTAAAGAATTTTGCATCTATAGTCATGAGTATACATGACTACAGTTTCTTATTTTGTAAATTGATTTCTTAAAATCAATTAAAAAGTGTTTTTCTTCTGTTTTCTGGAATTGCTGTTTATTCTTCTTTAAATGCTTGATATATTTCTCCAGGGAAACTATTTAGGTCTAGAGATTTCTTTTGGGAGGAAATTATAATTATAAATTCAATTTCCTTAATAGTTATAAGGCAATTTAAATTATCTATTAGCTGAGTTCTTTCTTTTTGTTTTTTGAGGAATTGGACCATTCTGTATAAATTATCATATTTATTTGTATAGTATTTCATAGTATTTTCCTTGTTATTGTTTTGATGTCTGCAGCATTTTTAGTGATATCCCAATTTCATTCCTGATATTGGGATTTGTATCTTCTCTCTTTTTTCTTTTGTCAATCTTGGTAGACGTTTGTCTATTTTATTAATATTTTCAAAGGACCATCTCTTTGTTTCATTGATTTTTCTCTATTGTTTTCAGCTTTTAATTTCTTTGGTTTCTACTCTTATCTTTATTATTTTCTTTCTTCTTCTTCCTATGGGTATTTCGTTCTTTTCTAGGTTACTAAGGTTGGAATATAGATTATTCGTTTTAGATTTTCTTCTTTTCTATTACATACATTTAGTGCCATAAATTTTCCTCTCGGCTCTGTTTTAGCTATTTCCCAAAATTTTGATATGTTGTATTTGCATTTTTATTCTGTTCAGTGTATGCTTTTTAATTTCCTTTGAGACTTCCTTTTTGATTCATAGATTATTTGGAAGTATGCTACTTAGTTTCCAAATCTTTGGAGATTTACCTGTTATATCTCTGTTACTGATTTCTAGTAAGATTCTATTATAATCAGAGAACACGCTTTTTACAATTTTTAAAAATATTTAGTTTTTATTTATTATTGAAGTATAATAAACATAGATGAAAGTGCACATATCCTATTTATGTAGCTCAATGAATTCCCATAAACTGAAAACATTTGCATTGTAAGAACCCACATTAAGAAATCAGCACTTCCTAAACTATTCTTTTTTTTTTCCATTTACTACTCCCAGAGGGCATCTACTTTCCTGACTTCTACATGCTGTATGTATTTCATAGATACTCTTTATCAGCCTAAGGCACTACCATTTTATTACTGGTATTCTAGAGTTACCTTTTCTATTGTGTTAAAATATAAATAGAATAAAATTTATTACTTTAACTGTTACCTATAATTATAATTGCTTGAAATTTGTTGAGATTTGTTTTATATTCCAGGATATTGTCTATCTTGGTATATGATCCGCGTGCACTTGAAACTAGTATGAATTGTGTTGCTATTAGGTGGAATGTTCTCTAAATGTTCATTAAATACTATTAATTTATGTTGTTGAGTTCTTCTATATCTTTAGTGGTTGTTTGTTCAGTGATTCTATCAATCCTTGAGAGAGGGGTTTTGAAGTTTCCATCTATAGTTGTTGATTTGTCTATTTCTCTTTTAATTCTGTCAGTTTTTGTTTTATTTGTATTTTGGCTCTGTTGCTTGTTGCATACATAGGATTGCTAAGTTTTTTTGGTGAAATGACCTGTTTATCATTATATAATGTCCTACTCTCTCTAAAATTTTTTTTCCCTCTGAAGTCTATTATTTGAAATGAGTTTCTTATAGACAGCATATAGCTCTGTCATGTTTTTCAATTTCTTCTTTCAAACTCTGTCTCATTATTTGTTTGCTTAGAAAATATATATATAATACATTTATTGTTATATTTGGACTAAAGTCTGATATTTTATTTTTTGTTCTCTGTTTGTTCTCTCAGTTTTTTGTTTCTTTGTTTTCTTTTGCCTGCCTTCCTCTGAAATAGTTGAATATTTTTTACAATTTGATTTTGATTTATCAATAGTGTTTTGAGTATGTCTCATTGCATAGTGTTCTTACTGGTTGTTCTAGGGATTACATTATATATACATAACTGGTCTACTGGTATCATCATTTTACCAGTTAAAGTGAAATGTAGAAACCTTACCTCTCTTTATACCCCTTCAATCTCCTTCATTTATATTATATCACGATTTTATTAGATATTTTCTCCACAAACATTTCGAACCACATCACACTGTGTAATAATCTTTGCTTCAACTGTCAAGCAGAATATAGAAACTCAAGAGGAAAAGGAAAGCCTATTGTGTTTACCCATATTTTTATGTATCATATTCTTTCTTCTTTCTTGATGTTCCCAAGTTCGTATTTCTTTCATTTCCTTTCTGTTTAGAGAACATCCTTTAGCCATTCTTTTATAGTAGAACTGCCAGTGACAAGTTCTCTTAGGCTTTCTTCATCTGAAAATGTCTTGATTTCCCCTTTTATTCCTGAAGGATATCTTCACTGTGTACAAGAACTGATTTGACAGTTCTTTTTTTTAGCATTTGAAAAAATATCGTGCCACTTCCTTCAGTCATCCAGTTTCTGATGTGAAATACACTGTCACTCAAGTTGTTTTCCCAGTACATGTTATTTTTCTCTGACTGGTCCCAAGAATTTTTTCTCTGTTTTCAGCTTTTACAAGTTTAATTATGGTGTGCTTTGGCATGGATATCTTTGGGTTTATATCGTTTGGGATTCACTCAGTTTCTTTTCTCTAAATTTAATTATCTCAAGGTATATACAACATGATAATTTAATATATGTATACCTTGTGAAATGATTAGTAAAATCAAGTTAACAAACACACTCATCACCTCACATAGTTACCACATTTTGTGTGGGATAAGAACATTTGTTCTACTCTATTAGTAACTTTCAAGTATAGAGTGCAGTATCACTAACTATACTTATGCTGTACATTAGAGTCCCAGAACTTATTCATCTTATAACTGAAAGTTTGTACTCTTTGACCAACATCTCCTAATTTCTCCTATCCCCAGCCCCTGGCAACCATCATTCAACTATCTGTTTCTATGAGTCTGACTTTTTTAGATTCCACATGTAAGTGATAGCATACAGTATTTGTCTTTCTTTATCTGGTTCATTTAACTCAGCTTCCTGAATTTATAGGTTTATATGTCTTACCAAATTTGAGAGTTTTTGGACATTTTCTTCTTCAACCCTACCCTCTTTCTTCTCTCCTGAAATTCTGATCACACGGATATTAGATTTTTTGTTATAGTCCCACAGATACCCTAAGCTTTGTTCATTTCCCCCTCTATTTTGTCTCTGCTGTTCAGACTGTACTGTCTTCCAGTTTACCGATTCTTTCCTATGCCTCTTCCTTCATGCTATAAGCCCGATCACTGAGCTTTTTATTTTGGTTATTGTATTTTTTGGTTCTAAAATTTCCACTTTTTCTTCTTTATATCTTTTATTCCTTTGTTGAAATGTTTCTATTTCTTTCCTAAGGCTTTCTAGTCTATCGTTTATTTCAAGCTTGCTCGTAATTGCTCATTGAAGCATTTTTGTCATGGACGCTTTGATATTTGCCAAATAGTTCTAACTTCTCTGTCATTTCAGTGTTAGCGTCTATTGTCTTTTATCATTTAGTCTGAAATCTTCCTGTTCTTGTTATAACAAGTGATTTTCAATTAAAACCTGAATATTTTCATATTATATAGGAAACTCTAGATCTTATTTAAACCTTTTCTGTTAACTGGCTTTCTCTGACACTGTTTCATCAGGAGACAAGTGAGTGCTGTCTTATTACTGCCAGATAGATGTAGCAATTCAGGATTCCTAATCAGCTTCCATTGATACTTGGGAGGGTGGTCCTTGTTACTTCCTGGCTAAGCAGGAGTTCTGGTTCCCCTTGTTGTCTCCACTAACATTGAACTGAGGGTGACCTCATTATCTCTGGGAGATATTGAACATTCTGACTCCCACTGATCTCCTCTGACCCCAGCAGATAGGAGAGATGCCTCATCACTGCAAGGGAGGGGGTAAAAAGCCAGGCTCTCCACGTGAATTCCACTAACACTATGGGGGTAAGGTGGCTTGTTACCAGCTGGCAGGGATGAAAGTCCTGTGTCTGTGTTTGGTTTTCCCCAACAACATCTGTCAGGGTTGATTAGCATCTTGTTACAACCTCATGAATGTAGATGTCTAGGTTCCCTAGTGCCTTTGTTGACATAGGCAGGGTAGGGCCACAGAATCCATTTAATTTGACCAGAGTAGGGCAGTTGTTATCTAAAGGTTTTCTACCTTGCTCTGTTGCCCCTTTCCTGATCATTTAACTAATAAGAGCAGGCTTTTGTTGGGACTTTTGTGTTTTCAGGTCGCTGTCCTTTTCAGCTCCAAGTCTGGGATATATGAGGGAAAAAGAAAACTCAAGGATACTGTGTGTCATTCCCTGGGTCCCAAGATTCCTAGTTGGTCTGCCTTGTTCTCTCTATCTTTCAGACTCTTCTTGTGTTTGTTTTATGTGTGATGTCCAAGATTTCTAGTTGTACTTAGCAGAGGACCAGGGAAAATTATATCTACTCCATCTCTCCAGAAGAAGAATTTCTCTTCTTTTAATTTAGAAATACATTTTATAAATAGTTAAATTTATAGCATTTGATTTGTCTTATTCATGTCTATTTCCATTTGTATTTTATAGTATTTTTAATAATATAATTTAACATAGTTAATATAGTTTAACATTGTTTTGTCTTCATTGTATTTCCCTATATTTCTCCATAAGGTTACCATCTCTTAGTAGCAAAAGTACTGGTTTTTCAATTAATGAGTATTGTAATAGGAGTTATTAATTTAACAACAATAAAGAAGAGAGAATTATTTGGGGGAAATATTTTATATATAAGTACCCCAAGAAGGTATATCAAAAATTGTGAAGCTATAGTTCGAATCACAGATTTAAAAAACACTGAACTCCTTGAAGCTCCTTCCCTCTCCCTGTTCCTACCAGAGTGTAACCATAGGATGTCAGCATGTATGTAGTGTGGCTTGAACTGTGCTCAGTCTATTAAGTCTTAGCTCTACCACTTTAGCCTCAAAAAGCAGAGGCATAATAATGCCAAAATCTCTTGTTTGCTGGATACCCCAGAATCATTGAAGAAATGCTCTTCATTTCATTGTCAGGCATGCTAGGACACGCTGTGTCGTCTGGTAATATTTTGTGCACAGTTTCTGATTTTCACTCTCTGGGGGGGGGGTCTGCAATTCTGAAACAATTAAGTTCAACCTGGCACATAAACTGAAACATGTCTTGCAAACATGAGGTACATGTGGTGACTGTAGTAAAACTACACATTGATTTCTGACCTAAGGCTCTCCAAGGAGTGTCCCTGATCTCCCAAGGTAAAGTTTGTGAGGGAATCTTTGATTAAACTATAAGATTAAAGCAAGTTTAAGTGGCTGGACAGCTCCCTATTCACTGCATGTTCGAAACGTCTTGAGAACATGTGTTATTCTTTTCAAAGTTGGTTGTAAATCAAACTCTCTAAATCGCTTCCAGATCAGTCTTTTCAGGCGAAGCATTAAGATGATGATTCTATCAGCCAAAACGCTAATTTTTGCTCCAATCACATACACGATTATAAATTCCCCTTACCTAACATTGAAGAAGGAGATGCCAATCCAACCAGTCATCCTTTCTCTAGGTCAGCAGATGTGCTGTCTGGATTAGAAGCTGCTGTCAGCAATTTGGTCACACGATTTAGCTCAGATTTTTAAGAGATCAGTTGTGTGTCTCTGTAAAAAGATTTTGGCATAAATTCCAAAAATATTCTTCTTCAGAACACTGCATATGATATCAAATGAAAGTAGAATATTCAAGTTGAACAGAAGTAACCTTTTTGACAGGAAAATATTTTATAGTTCTTCAGATTTTAGTGTTTGATTATCCCATTTAAATGCATGTAATACTCATTCTTGAGTCTTCTCCTTCAGCTTTTTCTAATCAAAACGTCAATTTTAACTAGACTTTAATGACTGACTACTTAAAAGCAATGAGTATGTTGATCATAATAGAGATTCTTAACTAGTTTTCACAGATGAACTCTAATCCATCTGTGAAGACCTAAATTTTGTGCTTCTTTTTTTTTTTTCCTTGAAAAGGGGTCTATTGCTTACATTAGATGCTCAAAGATGTGTATTAATTCAAATTTTTAATAGTTTCTCTTGTTAGTAGGCCCAGTGATTTAAATTATCTAAAGAAAGATAAACATAAAATGTGGACCAATATTTATTAAATATAAACATATATCCTCAAAATAAAAAAAGAGAGAAAAACAACTTACAATTTACAACTAAAATTGTAGATACACTAATATTACTAAGCCAAACTTATTTTGTTCAATTGTGGAGTGTTGATTATTTGTGCTATTCTGGAACTATTTAAGACAATACAAAATGAGTTTTGTAACTTCCAAAATATCAAATGGTAACTTTCAACTTGCTGAGATCAAGCCTTCCTCAATGCCCTTTGAAAGAGTCCTATACTGACAAGTGGTACCATTGATTCTACATAAATGTGCTTGGTAGACATGAAAAGTTTTCCATAGCTCCTCAAAGGAAAAGTATAGGCCTAATTAATAATAACAAATGTTTTAAAATAGCATAAGAGTTTTCAATCTTGGATAAAATGGAATAAGCACATTTTACCCTGTCTCTCCCACTGAATGCAGCTATAAAACCTGGATATAATGCATGGAGCAGATTTTGAAGATTGTGGAAATTAAGTAATGCAGGAAACTTGTGTATAAAGACTAGAATTTAAAGTATCACCAAACCAGTGGTGAGATTACCATTTTTTTACCAGAATATCCTTCAAGTATCCTAGACCTAGATTAAGTATAGCCTGAAATCTGGAAGTGGGTACAGGGTGCAGCCAGAGAGCTCTCTAGAAAACCCCTCTATTTCTGACTCCAGGAGCAGGAAAAGGAACATCTAATGTTCAGATAGACTGCAGAAATCACCTTTTAGTATTTTTCCCTTTTTTTCCCATTCTCTTGCATTCGAGCCCCCAAACAATACTTCAGAGGGGGAAATAAGAGTTGTAATAGGAACCCATAGGAAGCAAAACTGTGAAGCATATGGACATTCAGCCCTGTGGTCCCAAGAGGTGAGGTGCCCCTCCCTTGCTTTTTTTTCTCCCTGTCGTATCTCTGCTTTGTCCTAGAGGTGGACATATTTGTGAAAGGGCAAGGAGAGAGGACCAATGAAAGCCCCAGCTTGCTGGCCACATGACTTAAAAGAGGAGCCCCAGGGAACCAGAAACATCCAGAGAGAGTGCAAGGAGGGAGGAGCTTGGGAAAACAATACCATAAAATAAGTTATAAACTTCTGAGCTCAATCTTGAGCTGCATATGTGTAGATCTGATAGTAATAAAAATACCAAACAATTTGAGAACTAAACTAACAGACAGATCACCCTCAGGTGGGGGACAGAGGCAAACAGTATAATAAAGTCTTTGAAAACTGAACCAACAAAGGAACCACTACTGATAGAAGATGAACTAGAACTTGCAATCTGAACATAACTAAGTAGATTGATAACTGAAACAAAAATAAATTCTCCACAGGATTTAAAAAAGACTTATATACTCATAATATACGCTCATAATATAATACTCAAAATATCCAGGATACAATTCAAAGTTACTGAGCATACAAAGAACCTCCTCAACTCTTGTGGGAAAAGCCAATCAACAGACATAAGTACCAAGGTGATGCAGAACTTGGAATTTTCTGAGAAAGGCGTTAGAGTAGCTACTATAAAATTACTCCAACAAGCAATCATAAACATTATTGAAATGAGAAGAAAAATAAAATTATCTACAAAAGAAAAAGAAAATCCAAGCACATTTTAGAACTAAGTAAAATAATTGAAAATTTGAAATCTTTGAATGGAGATTATAAAGAAGGTACTCAGTGAACTTGAAGACAGACCAACAGAAATTATTCAGTCTGAAAAACACAGAGGGAAAAAAAGGAAAATAACTGAATAGTACCTCAGAGACCTGGGTGACAACAACAAAAGATCTAACATTTTTTTAAAGCAGAGCCCTAGAATGAGAGGAGAAAAAGTGTAATGTTGAAAAAAAATGTGAAGAAACAATGGTTAAAAACATGGTAAAGTACATAAAACTATAGATTCAAGAAGCTCAGTAAACATCAAAGAGGATCCCCCTAAAGTCCATGCCCAGTCAGATCAAACTGCTGGAAACTAAAAGCAATAAAACTAATTTGAAAACAGCTAGAAGAAAAAGAAGTATTTTCTATGCAGGAAAAACAACTTGATTTATCATGGACTTCTCATCAGAAACTGTGAACACCAAAAGGAAGTGACACAACACTTTTTAAATGCTGAAAGAAAAAGCTATCAACTCAGTATTCTATGTCCTGTAAAAATATCTTTCAGGAATGAAGGTGAAATAAAGAATTCCCAGACATGACAGTGAAAGCACAATCCATAAAAGAAAAGAAAATTGACAAATTGAACTTCATTAAAATTAAAAGCAAAATAAAACCACAGTGAGATACTACCACCTACCCTATGAAAATAGATAAAATTTAAAGAATAAAGACTGAGAACACCAAGTTTTGGCAAGGGGGTGAAACAATAGAGCACTCATACATTGCTGTGGAGGTTCAAAAGGGCACAGCCATTTCAATGTCTTAAAATGTTTAACATATGCTTACCATATGACTCATCAATCCCACTCTTTAAACTATTACCTTTGAGAAATAAAAAATTTATGTTTACCCAAAAACCTGTATGTGAATTTTTTATCAGTTCTGTTCATCACCTTCAAAAACTGAAAACAACTCAAATTTCTTTCCACAGGTAAGTGGATAAGGAAACTGGTACATCCATATAAAGGAACGCAACTTGGCAATAAAATAGGAAAAAACTATTGATACCACAGGAACTTGACTGAACCTCAAATGGATTATACTGAATGAAGGAACCAGTCTTATAAATTCACATACTCAGTGATTCAATTTAGACGACATTTTCAAAAGCAGAAAACTATGGTGACAGAGAACAGATCAATGGTTGCCAGGGGTTAGGAGGTAGGGAGAGTGTGATTGTAACACGAGGCATTTTTTGGGGGGAGTAATGGGATTGTTCTGAATAGTCACTATGCTGGTGGTTACACTAATCTATACATGTTAAAATTTGCTAAACCAAAAAAGCTTATTTTGCTGTATGACAATTCAGAAATAATAATTGAAAATTTGTGCATGACAATTTGACAGAGGAGAAAATGAATAAAAATGAAGTGTGTTTGTTTAATATAAAAAGGACATTTGTCAAGTACCACACATTTTGTGCTACTAGGGCAGTTTGTTTTATAAGAGATATAATTAAGATAAATTTTCATTCCATATGGGTTATGCCATGTCTGCTTGATGATCTACTAAGTTGTTAAGACTCACTGGTTCCTTCCTCTCTGAAGCTTTTCATTAATCTTCCCTCTGTCTTTCAGGTAAATTTGTCCAACCTTCTTTTAGGTCATCTCTTTGCCCTATACATACTTTTTCACAGCATCCTTAGTAATATTTCCCTATTAATCTATAAATCCCATGAAGGAAAGGACAATCCATTTTACAGCATCATTTCCTAGCAAAGAGTGGCATACACTAGACACAGAATAAATGTGTGTTGAATGAATGAAATGTCTAAAGCTGCACATTATTTAAGTTGCAAGCTATCAGGGAATATTTTATCACTTCTGGGTTAAGGTTGCAATTTATAACTATTGTTTTTTTTTTCAGATCCCCCCTCCCCCAAAATAATCATCTTGTTGAAATACCAAACCACTTGTCTTGGTTTATTAACTGTTGTTGAAAATCAGCTCCTCTATATTTTGTCATGTATGTGTGAAATTCTTTTATGCTCTGTGCTTCAATACTGTGCTAATAAAACATCTTTTTTTCTTTATTGACAAGATCAAGATGGCAGAGTTGGGATCAAGATCCTGAGCTCACTTTCCTCACAAACACATCAAAGTGGTAATAACATATTGAGAAACCCTTGCTGAGAACCACCTGAATACTAGCAGACTAGTTCTCCTACAACCACGGCTGTAAAGAAAAAACCACACAGGGATTTCCCTGATGGCACAGTGGTTAAGAATCTGCCTGCCATTGCAGGAGACATGGGTCCAATCCCTGATCCAGGAAGATCCCACATGCCTCGGAGCAACTAAGTCTGTGTGCCACAACTACTGAACCTGAGCTCTAGAGCCATAAGCCACATATACTGAGCCCATGTGCTGCAACTACTGAAGCCCGCATACCTAGAGCCCATGCTCTGCAACAAGAGAAGCCACCGCAATGAGAAGCCCATGCACTGCAACGAAGAGTAGCCCCTGCTCGCCACAACTAGAGAAAGCCCACACACAGCAACAAAGACCCAACACAGCCAAAAAATAAATAAATACATAAATCATTTTTTTAAAAATCAGTTATAATAAAATAAACTGTTAAGGGATAGACATGAAGATGTGAAATATGACATCAAATGCACAAATCATGAAGGGGATCATAAATTATCATTTCAGTAAGAAGTGACACTTTTCGGGCTTCCCTGGTGGCGCAGTGGTTGAGAATCTTCCTGCCAATGCAGGGGACACGGGTTCGAGCCCTGGTCTGGGAAGATCCCACATGCCGCGGAGCAACTGGGCCCGTGAGCCACAGCTACTGAGCCTGCGCATCTGGAGCCTGTGCTCCGCAGCAAGAGAGGCCGCGATAGTGAGAGGCTCGCGCACCGTGATGAAGAGTGGCCCCCGCTCGCCGCAACTAGAGAAAGCCCTCGCACAGAAATGAAGACCTAACACAGCCAAAAATAAAAATAAATAAATTAAAAAAAAAAAAAGAAGTGACACCTTTGGCAGCTATCCCCTTCATTTGATACCCTAGAAACTTCATTACAGGCTGAAAAAAACACATGGAGAAATAAAAACCTGGGGCTAAAGGGCAATTTTAACTTTGAAAGGAATATGATTTGTGACCACGTCTGATGAGGCAGACCCTATAGTGAGAGAGAGGAATGAGACACAAGTGACTATAATGGCAAGTCTGCACCTGGGAAGGAATGAAGCAGAGAAGGATGAGGAAATGTAGCATGAATAGGCAAATAAAATATTCTGTGTTAGGAGCAAAAGCCAATTCTGATACAGACAATGCTACTTCACACTCCAGGGAAATTTTAAGGGTAAAAAGAATATACACACCATTAAACACAGCTCAGGTATAACTTCAAACTTAAACCCCATTCCACAATTCCATTACTGTTTTCATCTGTTATCATGAAAAAGACAAACGTGGTCAGTAAATGATGAACCTAAGGGATCTACATTGTTTAAAATATCCTCAGATCAGGCACTTTCAACTTCTTAAAACAGACTTGAGAAAGGAGAAAAAGAAGAAATGGATTCATTTTATTTTATTGAAGCATATATCAATCCATCAATAGCTATTTATTGAGCACCTACTAAATACAAGGCGCTTGCTCATTGGTACCTGAAAATTCAGTGTTTTATAAGAATACCAGTAGAATTCATTATGGATTGGTAAAACATAATTCATAATTTGTTATTCCAGCAGACTAAAATATAGTGTATGTCCACAGCTAATATCCCAGCAGTGTGAGTTCAGCTATTCTTGGTAAGGATGAAGTAGCATATAATTGATAGGCTGAATGATAAAGCTGGGAAGCTCCAAGTGACATGATTTGCTCCTGAAGAATTAACATAAAATCATAAATAATCTATATAATCTGGAGGACAGGCTGACCTCTTTCATTCTGGTTACAAGAAATAGAAACTCTAACATGTAATAAAACTTTTATTTGAGTGTTGACTATGTGCTAAAACACAATTCATTTGATGCTTTTTAAAGGCACAACATAACTTATGAAATAGTTTAAAAAATATGTAATAATCTTTTCTATGCGTATAACGTATCAACAGAGAGATCTAGGAACTCTAAGTAAATATAGTAGATGTCTTCAGAAGAAGTTAGGATTTTCCTCAATGGGGATTCTAACATGTTAGGGTTTGTCTGACTAGCTAGCAGGGTGGACCCTCCAAGAACTGATTTCTAGATCTGCTTGGCAAAGGGTTGATCAGAAGATGAGGTTTCAAAGACAGTAACATAATGATCTCAGTTGTGGGATCTGAGCTGCTCCAGAAATCTGCTGTTAGTAATCCTTGGGAATGGAGCTACAAACCAAAAAGTTTAGTCCTGGAGCAGCAATTTCTATGGACACATAGGGAATACTGTGGTTATAGTTGCATCACTAATGAAGTGTATTATATTAAGAGGTCATTTTTAGTGTGTTATGTTAAGAGATAAACCATACAAATGGTACAAAAATGTTGTCCAGAGATCTGAATTTATCTATAGATGTTTGTTTTGTGTTTTACCCTCTACTGTAGAGGGTTACAAAAGAAAAGAACTTGAACACTTTTAGAAAGAATATATATGTACTTTCTAGTTTCCTACCTCTTCCTACTGCCTTGTACCTAGTCTGCTGCCCTCATTTATGTTACCTGTTAGTCCCTGGATAATCACCTCAATCTTTGAGGAATTTGTGACCTCTGGTTTAGATAAAATAATACATGACACATTTCTATTGGATAAAACCAAAGACCAGAAGACATTTGCAATTGATAGCATGCCACCTACTAGATGCCTGGTACTTTTCCAGGTGCTGGAGATAGAACGTTAAAGACACTCACCATGGGACCTTCAAGATGGCGGAGGAGTAAGACGTGGAGATCACCTTCCTTCCACAAATACATCAGAAATATATCTATATGTGGAACAACTCCAACAGAACACCTACTGAATGGTGACAAAGACCACAGACTTCCCAAATGCTTTGTTTTTACTTTTTGTCCTTGTGTTCTGTCTGTCTGTTTTGGGGTTTTTTTTGATATAGTTTTTAGTTCTTCTCATCATTGGTGGATTTGTTTTTTGGTTTGGATTCTCTCTTCTTTCTTTTTTTTAAATTACTTTTTTATTTTTTTATTTTTAATAATATATTTTTTATTTTAATAACTTTATTTTATTTATTTATTTTTCTTTCTTTCTTTCATTTTTTTCCTCTCCCTTTTCTTCTGAGCCATATGGCTAACAGGGTCCTTGTGGTCTGGCCGGGTGTCAGGCCTGAGCCTCTGAGGTGGGAGAGCCAATTTCAGGACATTGGTTCACCAGAGACCTCGTGGCTCCACATCATATCAAATGGCGAAAGCTCTCCCAGACACCTCTATCTCAATGCTAAGAGCCAGAAGTACTCAAAGACCAGCAAGCTACAGTGCTGGACACCCTATGCCAAACAATTAGCAAGACAGGAACACAACCACACCCAGTAGCACAGAGGCTGCCTAAAATCATAATAAGTTCACAGACACACCAAAACACACCACCAGACACAGTCCTGTCAAACAGACAGACAAGATCCAGCCTCATCCACCAGAAAACAGGCACCAGTCCGCTCCACCAGGAAGCCTACACAACCCACTGAACAAACCTTAGCCACTAGAGGCAGACACCAAAAACAACAGGAACTATGAACCTGCAACCTGCGAAAAGAAGACCCCAAACACAGTAAGAGAACAAAATGAGAAGACAGAGAAGCACACAGCAGATGAAGGAGCAAGATAAAAACCCACCAGAACAAACAAAGGAAGAGGAAATAGGCAGTCTATCTGAAAAAGAATTCAGAGTAATGATAGTAAAGATGATCCAAAATCTCAGAAAAAGACTGGAGAAAATACAAGAAACGTTTAACATGGACCTAGAAGAACTAAAGAGCAAACAAACAATGATGAACAACACAATAAATGAAATTAAAAATTCTCTAGAAGGAATCAATAGCAGAATAACTGAGGCAGAAGAACGGATAACTGACTGGGAAGATAAAATAGTGGAAATAACTACTGCAGAGCAGAATAAAGAGAAAAGAATGCAAAGAATTGAGGACAGTCTCAGAGACCTCTGGGACAACATTAAACACACGAACATTCAAATTATAGGGGTCCTAGAAGAAGAAGAGAAAAAGAAAGGGACTGAGAAAATATTTGAAGAGATTATAGTTGAAAACTTCCCTAATATGGGAAAGGAAATAGTCAATAAAGTCCAGGAAGTGCAGAGTCCCATACAGGATAAATCCAAGGAGAAACACACTAAGACACATATTAATCAAACTATCAAAAATTAAATAAAAAGAAAAAATATTAAAAGCAGCAAGGGAAAAGTAACAAATAACATACAAGGGAATCCCCATAAGGTTAACAGCTGATTTCTCAGCAGAAACTCTGCAAGCCAGAAGGGAGTGGCAGGACATATTGAAAGTGATGAAAGGGAAAAACCTACAACCAAGATTACTCTACCCAGCAAGGATCTCATTCAGATTCAACAGAGAAATTAAAACCATTACAGACAAGCAAAAGTTAAGAGAATTCAGCCCCACCACACCAGCTTTACAACAAACACTAAAGGAAGTTCTCTAGGCAGGAAACACAAGAGAAGGAAAAGACCTTCAATAACAAATCCAAAACAATTAAGAAAATGGTAATAGGAACATACATATCGATAACTATGTTAAATATAAATGATTTAAATGCTCTATCCAGAAGACATAGACTGGCTGAATGGACTAAAAAACAAGACCCATCTATATGCTGTCTACAAGAGACCCACTTCAGACCTAGGAGTACACACAGACTGAAAATGAGGGGATGGAAAAAGATATTCCATACAAATGGAAATCAAAAGAAAGCTGGAGTACCAATTCTCATAACAGACAAAGTAGACTTTAAAATAAAGACTATTACAAGAGACAAAGAAGGACACTACCTAATGATCAAGGGATCAATCCAACAAGAGGATATAACAATTGTAAATATTTATGCATCCCACATAGGAGCACCTCAAAACATAAGGCAAATGCTAACAGCCATAAAAGGGGAAATTGACAGTAACACAATAATAGTAGGGGACTTTAACACCTCACTTTCACCAATGGGCAGAGCATCCAAAATGAAAATAAATAAGGAAACACAAGCTTTAAATGACACATTAAACAAGATAGACTTAATTTATATTTGTAGGACATTCCATCCAAAAACAACAGAATACATGTTCTTCTCAAGGGCTCATGGAACATTCTCCAGGATAGATTGTATCTTGGGTCACAAATCAAGCCTTGGTAAATTTAAGAAAACTGAATTCATATCAAGTATCTTTTCTGAACACAACGCTATGAGACTAGATATCAATTACAGGAAAATATCTGTTATAAATACAAACACGTGGAAGCTAAACAATATACTACTAAATAACCAACAGATCACTGAAGAAATCAAAGAGGAAATCAAAAATACCTAGAAACAAATGACAATGAAAGCACGATGACCCAAAACCTATGGATGCAGCAAAAGCAGTTCTAAGAGGGAATTATATAGGAATAAAATCCTACCTCAGGAAACAAGAAGGACCTCAAATAAACAACCTAATCTTCCACCTAAAGCAATTAGAGAAAGAAGAACAACAAAAAAAAAAAACCCTGAAAGTTAGTGGAAGGAAAGAAATCAAAAAGATCAGATCAGAAATAAATGAAAAAGAAATGAAGAAAACACTAGCAGAGATTAATAAAACTAAAAGCTTGTTCTTTGAGAAGATAAACAAAATTGATAAACCATTAGCCAGACTCATGAAGAAAAAAAGGGAGAAGATTCAAATCAACAGAATTAGAAATGAAAAAGGAGATGTAACAACTGACACTACAGGAATACAAAGGATCATGAGGGATTACTTCAAGCAACTATATGCCAATAAAATGGACAACCTGGAAGAAATGGACAAATTCTTAGAAGAGCACAACCTTCCATGACTGAACCAGGAAGAAATAGGAAATACAAACAGACCAATCATAAGCACTGAAATTGAAACTGTGATTAAAATTCTTCCAACAAACAAAAGCCCAGGACCAGATGGTTTCTATCAAACATTTAGAGAAGAGCTAACACCTATTGTTCTCAAACTCTTCCAGTATATAGCAGAGCGAGGAAAACTCCCAAACTCATTCTACGAGGTCACAATCACCCTGATACCAAAACCAGACAAAGATGTCACAAAAAAAGAAAACTACAGGCCAATATCACTGATGAACATAGATGCAAAAATCCTCCACAAAATACTAACAAACAGACTCCAACAGCACATTAAAAGGATTATACAACATTATCAAGTGGGGTTTATTCCAGGAATACAAGGATTCTTCAATATATGCAAATCAATCAATGTGATAAATCATATTAAAAAATTGAAGGAGAAAAATCATATGAACATCTCAATAAATGCAGAAAAAGCATTTGACAAAATTCAACACCCATTTATGATAAAAACCCTCCAGAAAGTAGGCATAGAAGGAACTTACCTCAACATAACAAAGGCCATATATGATAAACCTACAGCCACCATCGTTTTCAATGGTGAAAAAGTGAAACTATCTCCACTAAGATCAGGAACAAGACAACATTGCCCACTCTCACCACTATTACTCAACATAGTTTTGGAAGTTTTAGACACAAAAATCAGAGAAGAAAAAGAAATAAAATGAATCAAAATCAGAAAAGAAGAAGTAAAACTGTCACTGTTTGCAGATGAAATGATACTATATAAAGAACCCTAAAGATGCTACCAGAAAACTACTAGAGCTAATCAATGAATTTGGTAAAGTAGCAGGATACAAAATTAATGCACAGAAATCTCTTGCATTCTTATACACTAATGATGAAAAATCTGAAAGAGAAATTAAGGAAACACTCCCATTTACCACTGGAACAAAAAGAATAAAACACCTAGGAATAAACCTACCTAAGGAGGCAAAAGACTTATATGCAGAAAAATATAAGACACTGATGAAAGAAATTAAAGATGATACAAACAGATGGAGAGTTATACCATGCTCTTGGATTGCAAGAATCAACATTGTGAAAATGACTATACTACCCAAAGCAATCTACAGATTCAATGCAATCCCTATCAAACTACCAATGGAATCCTTCACAGAAGTAGAACAAAAAATGTCACAATTTGTATGGAAACACAAAAGACCCCAAATAACAAAGCAATTTTGAGAAAGAAAACCAAAACTGGAAGAATCAGGCTCCTGGACTTCAGACTATACTACAAAGCTACAGTAATCAAGACAGTATGGTACTGGTACAAAAACCAGAAATATAGATCAATGGAACAGGAGAGAAAGCACAGAGATAAACCTACGCACATATGGTCACCTTATCTTTGGCAAAGGGGGCAAGAATATATAATGGAGAAGAGATAGACTCTTCAATATGTGGTTCTGGGAAAACTGGACAGCTACAGGTAAAAGAATGAACTTAGAACACTGCCTAGCACCACACACAAATATAAACTCAAAATGGATTAAAGACTTAAATGTAAGGCCAGACACCATCAAACTCTTAGAGGAAACCATAGGCAGAAGACTCTATGACATAAATCACTGCAAGATCCTTTCGACCCACCTCCTAGAGAAATGGAAATAAAAACAAAAATAAACACATGGGACCTAATGAATCTTAACAGTTTTGCCCAGCAAAGGAAACCATAAACAAGATGAAAAGACAACCCTCAGAATGGGAGAAAATATTTGCAAACAAAGCAACTGACAAAGGATTAATCTCCATAATTTACAAGCAGCTCAAGGAGCTCAATATCAAAAAACAACAAACAACCCAATCCAAAAATGGGCAGAAGACCTAAATAGACATTTCTCCAAAGAAGATATACAGATTGCCAACAAACACATGAAAGGATGTTCACGTCACTAATCATTAGAGAAATGCAAATCAAAACCGCCATGAGGTATCACCTCACACCAGTCAGAATGGCCATCATCAAAAAAATCTACGAACAATAAATGCTGGAGTGGGTGTGGAGAAAAGGGAACCTTCTTGCACTGTTGGTGGGAATGTAAATTGATACAGCCACTATGGAGAACAGTATGGAGCTTCCTTAAAAAACTAAAAATAGAACTACCATATGACCTAGCAGTTCCACTACTGGGCGTATACCCTGAGGAAACCATAATTCAAAAAGAGGCATGTACCACAATGATCCTTCCAGCTCTATTTACAATAGCCAGGACATGGAAGCAACCTAGGTGTCCATGGACAGATGAATGGATAAAGAAGATGTGGCACATATATACATATATTATTCAGCCATTAAAGAAACGAAATTGAGTTATTTGTAGTGAGGTGGATGGACCTATAGACTGTCATACAGAGTGAAGTAAGTCAGAAAGAGTAAAACAAATACCGTATGCTAAGACATATATGGAATCTAAAAAAAAAAAAAAAAAAAGGTTCTGAACAACCCAGGGGCAGGACAGGAAAAAAGATGCAGACCTAGAGAATGGACTTGGATTTGAGGACACAGGGAAGGGGAAGGGTAAGCTGGGACGAAGGAAGAGAGTGGCATGGACATATATACACTACCAAATGCAGAATAGATAGCTAGTGGGAAGCAGCTGCATAACCCAGGGAGATCAGCCTGGTGCTCTGTGTCCACCTAGAGGGGTGGGATAGGGAGGGTGGGAGGGAGACTCAAGAGGGAGGAGATATGGGGATATATGTATATGTATGGCTGATTCACTTTGTTATAAAGCAGAAACTAACACACCATTGTAAAGCAATTATACTCCAATAAAGATGTTTAAAAAAAAAAGACACTCACCAGTTCTTAAGACTATTATAATTCAATGTCCAAGACCAATAACCCTACAACTGTTATTAGAATGATAACCATTAGTTGTTATAAGAACTCTAAAGAGAGGTGCCTGACCCAGACTGAAGGAAAATAAATGGGTTACCAGAAGGATGGCACCTGATCCATCTAATCTGGCTTAGTGGATAAGCCAGATTAAGAAGATGGAGATATAAGTGGGTTCTAGAAAACTTTCCCACAGAACATTCCATGGTCTCAATATCAGAAACAGAACACTAGGTTGATGGTCAGGATTACAGGGTGACACCTGTAACTTTTTAGATATGCCAAGCTAAGCCATCAGTGATAAAAGCAGTTTAATATACCATTAAATCTGTGTATATCAAGCAACCAGCTCCCATATGTCAACCCTCTTAAATGGTACATCTGAATCCTGAATTCTGGCAGGCTTTCACTGGCTAAGATTCATCCAAAAAGCTGTATCTCCTATTTAAAAAAACAAAAACAAAAAAAAAACTTTTAAGCTTTTTTGGGCTTGGAGCACCACCATCGATAAACTTACAACTCAGAAACACATAATATCACTGTTAGGAAAAGGGATACTAGATATTTATTAAAATATACATGTATCTCCCTTACATAAGATTGTTTATAATGAAAGAAGTTTCAATTCGCCCTAAAGCTTGAGAACATTGATGCGGTACTGCCCATGCCCGGGATGGCTCAGCTGAATAAAGAGCCTTTCCTTTCTGATTCTGTGCATGTAAATCAATGGGGGAAAAAAAAGGTGCATCTGATAGAATTCGGTCAACCAGACAGCTGGTTCTGCCAGCGATGCTGGTGGGAGATAATCTGATTACAAACCATCAATCTAATACAAATAACCCTGTAGCCAAAATAAAATGAAGCAAACATTAATAACAATGGGGATAAACTCTGAGGGTGATTCTCATAAAATCTACAGGGAATATCTTCAGTGAGATGGCTAAGTCTGTCCATCATTTAGCACATGATTTTGAATGTCTGTCATTTTCTAGACATTTTTATGGATAAAAAGATGTAACAGTCATGGGTTCTGCCCCAAGGAGCTTGCTAATAAGGGAGACATGACACATACATAAATAATTTAAATGTATAGTAGACGGTGGTAAATGCTACAAGGCAGTACATATAAACTATTATGGGTGTGTGAGGAATAAAGATTATTTCCAGCTGACAAATCTAGAAAGATTTCTTCATGGAAGTGATTCTGTTGTGTTCCAGACTTGTGTATCCAACTGGCTTCTGATCATTTCTACTTATAAGCCCCAGTATGCTTAATGCAAAATCTAACAACTTTTCCTCCAAATGTGTTTTTCCTTTTCAACTCCACAGCTCACTGAATGACACCGTCCATCCAATCAACCAAGCTAGTATCCTGGGAATCATATTGGACCTCTCCCTCTCTCGTGTGTCAATGCCACATTTTATCAGTCACCTAGTCCTGTACATACTGTGTGCTGAATATTTTTGGAATCAATCCTCTCTACTCACACTCCATTATTATAGTTATATTCTAAAAATTGCTACTATAGATACCTGCAGTGGTCTCCTAAATTATTTTGTTATTTAATCATGCCATTGTTCTGCTTAAAATCCTGCAGTAACAGTCTTTAGCTTTCAAGATAAATTTCAAACTCCTTAGGTTCTTCATAATCTAGCAACTCATAGAGTGCCTGTCACATAATAGGTACTCAATAAGTATTTCTTTGAATTAATGATGGGATAAATGGACTATTGGATAGATTCAATACTTTTGAGGTACATCTAGAAATAAGAGGACATTTTGGAAACACTCATGAAGCAAAGGGAATTCAAATTTAGAGATAATGTTCTCAGGAGCCCCGACCTTGGAGACTAGTTAGAAGAGATTAGGACCCTAAGTACAGGGAAACTTCCAGCCCTTAATAATCTATATCTTATGAGGGCAGGAGAATAGCTTCAAAAATACCATTGCACCCTCTCCAAAGATAGATAAACTCCAGTTTGAAATGTCAAGCCACTTATAGTCATGCAGAAAAGTAATGGTAGAGGCACTTGCTTGATTCATAGTCCCACCTGCTTAGGGATGGTGGGAGAGGGGGAGAGGAAGAAAGAGAAAAAAGGAAGAAAGAAAGAAAGAAATAAAGAAAGAGAGAGAGAGAGAGAGAGAGAGGGAGGGAGGGAGGGAGAGAGAGAGAGAAAGAAAGAAAGAGAGAACGAAAGAAAGAAAGAAAGAAAGAAAGAAAGAAAGAAAGAAAGAAAGAAAGAAAGAAAGAAAGAAAGAAAGAAAGAAAGAAAGAAAGAAAGGAAGAAAGGAAGGAAGGAAGGAAGGAAGGGAGAGTGAGAGAAAGAGAGAGGAAGGAAGGAAGGAAGGAAGGAGGGAAGGAAGGAAGGAGGGAAGGAAGGAAGGATGGGAGAGAGAAGAAAATGTTATGTTTTAATAAGATTGTTTTCTGCTTTTTAAATTCCAAACACATTCCAAAATATAGTGTTTGTTTAGCTTAATGCTAAATTTTAATTGAAATTCTATTTGAATTTTCATGAAAAACTATCATAGATAAATATTTTAAAAAAAACCTCATCTCACACTTCTATACAAAGATACAATTAAAAGTAACCTTTAAAATAAACTTATAATTTCTTAGATTCATACACTTGCATATATACTCTGATGAAAGGAAAAAACAGGCTAGAATTTTTGTTCAGGGAATCTGTGGGGGTATTTTTTTAGTTTGTTTTTTAAATTAGTAAGATACCATGCTATATTTTTTACAAAGATTGGTGTCCCCAAAATTTCTAGAGTGGCAATTAAAAAGTTAGAAGTCATTCCTTAAACCAGTCAATTGTATACTTTGTATAAAAGTATTTGAAGTGAGGCACTGATACAATGGGGGAATGATAGAGGAGGATGCCAGGTCCATCTGCTACTTAACTTGGACCTTGGCCTAGAAGAACTGTTGTCTTAATCACTTTGCATATTGCAATTTTTTCACCTCTAGAAAAATTTCACTGCAGAAAACAAAAAAGAGTTTGAAAAATCACTGCTAAACAGATCAGTTTCTCCTTTTTCTTCTTCTTTTGTCAAAAGTTCAAGGCAGAGGAAGAGATATTTAATATGAGCAATGAATAATACTAACCCTATTTTTAAGTACACATAACTCATAGGATCATTACAAAGATTTGGTCCAATAAAAATAATGGTAAGTTACTCTACTTGTTAGTTATACTTTGAACCCTTGTATTTTCATTGCTTCTACAGTAGAGACTTTGGAAATTGTTGCTTATCCTATAGATACTCTGATAGTCTTTTAAATGACTTTCTTATTGGTAATCAGAAAATAGAGCTTTCCCCAAGAGACCATTTGTCTTCCAATAAATATGCACATTAAAATCACAAAGATGTCCTTCCTTTCCATGAGGGCTACATACTTACTTACTTATCTAATGTCATGTGTCAGCAGAAATTAATAAAAGTTGAGATATTTTGTGGTTAAGTTTTGGGTATACTAATATTTTGGTTGTTGTAATTGATGCTGTTACCTTTTTAACCTTTACCACTTTTATTCTTGTCAAAATAATCCATTTTCACGTTTATACAATCAAGTTGTCCTGAGGGTCGAAACGAAAGACAGCCGTCCCTTGACATGACCCTATCTGCCTTCAAGTAGAAGTTGAGCTTGGACTTGTTTTCTGATATGTACTATAACTTTTCTAAGCAATTTTACTCATTTCTTGATTTTTTAGAAACTATTAGTTACCCCATTTATGAAATTTGAGGGTCTAATTATTTTACATGCCATATACTCTATATAGTTAGATAACTATTTTTAGAAACAAAATATTTATATGAGGATTATTATAAAGTATTATTTACAGAAATGCCAGTTGACAACAAATGCCTATATAAATTAATTTTGTCCTGTGCTTCATCAGACACCGTTAGCCTCTGTCCTCTACTACATTACAATATTAAACATTAAAAATGCCCCTTTTTGATACACATGGCCAACACATCACCTTAGTGGGGAAAGGTTTCTAGCAATTTACAAAGATAAACCGGATATCATCTGTCTTGGTAGGTATTCCAGGAATAATCTCAATTAGGGAATTGGGGATTTCGCTTTGTATGAGACTTTCTTTGGACACCAAAATATTCACTAAATTAGTAAAGTTTATAGTCAGTGCAGCCATTCGATTTTAGAATCTATTGCTGTGTTCGAAATGTACAAGTGTGACAGTCTTGAAACTACTCTTTGTGCCTGGATAGCCCAGCCCTTATCTTACATACACTGGGCAGTCCCCATTAATAGAAAGTAACTAATAGCCATCTGTTGGGGACAGGTTGAGGCAATAAGGTACACACAGCTCATGCCACTTATATTAGTCCTGCTGAAACCTCCTGGGAAGTGTTGTTCTTTTCCAGACTATATAAGAAAGTACCCACATTCTTTGAGAACAAGCAAGCTACTGGAACAAACTGATCTCCCTTTTCTCTCTTGTCAACGTGTACCTCAGCCTACCTGCCATGTTGAGAAACAAAAGGACCTTACTCTTCCCTTTGGCTAGGGGTCATTCTCTTTCTTTCTCATTGTGTTTATTAAAGATTGCACTTAGCATTAAAATATATTTACCTTTTCTCATTGTCCACTTAGGAAAACAGGGACCAAACTAGCTATTTTAATGACAACAAGAATCAGATTCTAGGGGATTGTTTAAATAAGTATTGAAGGACAGAAAGACCAAAAGAGGACATTGAGATAACATAGAAATAGTAACTGGAAGAAGCTGCTACCACTTCCAGAGCTGGTCAAACAACAGCTAGAGGTTACTAGGATTTAGAAACTTGGAGAAGTCCCTGTTGATCTGGGACTCAGATTTCTAAGGAGGGAACACATCACAGATGGCTCTGATACTCAGAAGCTCTGGGGGACACCCCTTCCCCCAAGTGGGGACTCAATCTTTGAGAAGGGGATGCTGTCTGTCTGCTGCTGGTGTCTATGAGTTGAGCTGATTAAGGTAGTTCTGAGAGTAGGGGGGAGAATCATGAAAATTGGAACCAACTGCTGCTATTGGATTCAATAGCTGTAGCCAGAGTGGAAGGTGGTGTTTGGAGTTGCGCAGACAGGAATAGGAATCAAACCAAAAAAGTCCATTGTCTCTCCTCTTTTCTTCCAGTCTCTGGCATTCTCATCAATGAAGCCTAACAGAGAGCAAGCTGGCCAAGGAGAAATGTAATCTGCAGAGTCCCAGCCTCATAAAGCAAAGTATAGAAGAGTGAGTTTTGAGCCAAGAGGCAAAAGCTTAATAACCATCACATCCGAACCTTATGTAAAAACTCACCACTTCAGGGGAAAGAGAAGTCATTTCTGGAGTGACATTAAAACTAGACAATTAGCCCTTAATGAAATCAATTCATAATTCCAGTCTTATAAGCAATGTTACAAACACTATAATCATGCCCCCCAAATATAAGAAACTTGAGACACTACTTTTGCCTCATTAATTAAGTACACGTCTAAGATAATGCTACAAATGATTTCAATGATCCCATTATCAAGTCTGATACTATCAAGTCTGATATTATCAGTTATTGAACAATGATTTTGGGCTCCTCCACTTCTTTTCAGTTAACAGTTTCACAGTTCTAGTCTTTTGAGTTTCACTTAACTGCTACAGATTTCTTGCTAACTTCCCTCCGGACGGAGTTTCCCTGGCACAGGTGTCCTCATAACACTACCTGAGATCTTCAAAGAGAGAAAATTTTAGTTTCTTTTAAAGAGTTCAAAGCAAAACCACTCTACTTTATGCTCAAGTTTTTTCTTCCTACTCGTGAAGGACTTTGCTATTTGCCTACCAATGTCTACTTTCCCCTTCTGTATTACTAACTGAATCCCGATTTTGTTCATGAAGATGATGTGCTCAGGTAAAAAAAAAAACTACATTTCTTAGTCTGTTTTGCAGCTAGGAAAGGGTGCATTATGGTTCAGAACAATGAGGTAAAAGAAATCTTGTTTCTAATGGCTTTCCAGGAAAGGTTTCCTCGCTTTCCTCTTTGTTAGGTCACTGGCTGGAACACAAATGGAAAATGGAGGTAGAGAAGCCATCTTATGATGGTATGATGATGATGAAGATGAAAATGGCATAGAAAGAATGAAAAAACAGGAAGGCAGAAAGAGCATCTCTGCCCTGGACTGCCTGTCTTTGATTTCTTGTGAGAGAAAAATGAGATTCCTTACTTCTTTCCTAGGAAACTTAAATTTTCATAATTGATACACCATTTAAAAGTATCACAGCAATATTATTCTATTTTAATTCAATCATTTTCAATGAAATTCCTATGATGTGTAAAGCATTATCTTGAGCAGTGTGGGTGATACAAGATGAAAAATAATTGAGGTAATCTGCTGATCTTAAGGACCACATTATATGGTAGAAGAGACAGACATAAAAATTTGATGACAATAAAATATTTTTTGGCATGTTTATTACTAATAATGTTTATTACTAACAGTGTTTATTATTATTATTTTTGTAGCTTTGGCCCCTTGAGATTCTGAGTGATCACAAATTATTCTAGGTCCTAGATTCCTAGGAGATTTTAATGATATCATGATGCCTGTCACACCTGGAAGGAGGCACAAATTTCTCCTGTGGCCAACCCTACTCCAGAAATATACAAAAAAGGAAATTCTCGAAATGTCATTCCAACTTATCTAAGTTGACACAGCACAAAACCATCACACCCAGTTAATAAATAACAGATCTGGGATTCGGACTCAGGCAATCTGTCTCCAAATCCATACTTTTAACTGTACCACTGCTTCTCACACAGACATGACAGGAAGGACCTAGCCCTAGTTTGGGAGTTATGATGTTGTCTTATTTTTCTTGTGAACTCTCAGTATCTTATGTTCATTTGCTCATTAACATGACAAAGTTTGCAAATGGAAGAGCATTTAGTCTCTGTTTCTTTCCTAAGATAAAACTGAAGTTAACTCTCATGTCCAACATTAGCAGATCAAATGAATAGCAACTTTACAAAAACTTCCGTCACATTGATGGAGAAAAGAGGAAGGTAACATGTTTTAAGATAAAAGGGAGCACAGATTATCACCCTGATAAATACATAATGACATACAGGAATATGGAGAGCTGACATGAGGCCTAAAGCTAGAGACTAAAATATTAAACAAACCCAATTTGACTTCAGACACTTACTAGTTCATCATAAATTCCAGAGTAGTTCCCCAAGGAAGGGAAAGTGGAGTCAAATTAAACAAGGTCTTTTAGGCTTGAGTAATTGGAAGGATATTGTTGATCAGTTTTCTCAAAGTTTCTCTCAGTTCACTTGAGAGAAAGAGGTGGCACCCTAGTCCCCCATCTCATCCTCACAGGGTTTGGGAGAGAGATGGGAAAATGCTGTCACACTTTAGCAAATTTCTCCAAATAAACTCCTCTCTCAGACTCTTTTAATCTCAACCATTTTGTATGCTGAAGAAGGTATTAGGCTGATAGTCATAATATTGACTCTTTCCAAGTCCTACATAGATGGAGTAGCAACTTACTTTGGAATTCAGGAGTATTTATACCATGTTACTTGGTTATTGTCTTTTTGATGACTGAGTTACAGGGGAGAGAAATGACCCAATTTTAACACCATGCTTATATAGATAATTCCATGTGCACTCTCACACACACATAACAAAATCAAGATCATATTTCTGACACAAGTGTTTTTCATTTAAATCCCTGTCATTAAATATCTTGGAAAGCATGAGTGTTTTCACTGTTGCATTATTGCTTCATATGATTAAAACATGTATTTAATCATTCACCTTTTGTTAGACATTTAGGATTTTAATGAACTTTCATCATTCTATAGTTTGCTGTGATAAACTTCGCTCTATATGAATCTCTGTATCCATCTCTGAATAGTGAATCTCTGAACAGCCATCTCCTAGGATCCCTTTCTAGGCATGATATTAATAGAACAATGCTAAACAACACGGTTAAAATACTTGATACAGTTTATATAACGTCCAGGAAAGTTGTCTCGATTTCGATTCTCATCAGCCATATATTAATGGATTACTTCAATGCAATCTCAGCATCACTACTAGGTATTATCTTTTTTTATAAGTCAGAGTTTGCTTGTAATTTTTTTTTTAATTCATAATGATTCACTGAGGTATAGCAATGAAACTCTATGGCTATATGGTATATTAATTCTAACTTAAATATATACATATTTAGTAGAGCTAATCTGTATATAAAACTTTAAATATGTTTAGATATAGCTTGTAAAAATATAGGTACAATATGTAAATCATTTTTATTGTTCTCTCTAGGCTTAAAATTTCATTCCCCATGATCTATTAATGGAAAAGAATAAACCGTTTATATGTGGTAAACACCTATGCAACATTAATTTTTTATAAAGCCCAAGATTTCAGTATAGCTAGGCAAAGACTCTTCATTTTAAAGAAAGATGAACTTTCCATGAAGAAAGGTGATTCTTGAGCAGACCTTAATGGATTTAGTTTTACCTTCCTCAAAGGAAAACATCTCACTTCAAATATTGGCAGAAACCAGATAAAGTGAGGAAATAGTCACACACAGCCATGAAGGAATAAATAGAGGAAGCTCAAGGATTTGGGTTATCCATCTAAGTTTGAAAAATAAGGGCATTGGAAAGAGAATATATTATGATGGATAATTCATTGAAAAATGCAAAGAATATATTACTAATATTATTATTAGTCCTCAAAACCTCACCAATTCTCATCTTTTCTAATCTTCTGAGCCTTCGTCAAAGTGATGACTACGGTGAGCTGTCATTCATTGCAAATACTTTTTTCTGCTGATTAAAGGAATCATGTTTTCTTTATTTCAGACTACTCATTCTCACATATCAATATACATCTAGGTCAGAACAATATACATTATTTTGTCAAAGCCACATTCACCCCATTTTTCACAGCTTATTTTAATGAACAGCTGTTTTTAAAAAGCTATCATTTAACAAGGGTTTATTATGTGATGGACATATTAAATGGATTCAATAAAAGCATGATCAGAAATAGTTTGTGGTAATCATTGTTATCCCCATTTTATACACAAATCACGTGAGACTTGAATATGTGTGAGTTTAATAAAAGGAGAAGGTAGAATGGAGTCATAACATAGAAGTAAGTTACATGTCCTTGGTCACACAGCTAGCAGAGTTAAATAGTCAATTTCAGAACTGTCTGATTCTCCCACACTTCATATTTATCTTCACAAGTAATCCAAAAGCTCTCAGAAGCAGCAATTGCATGAGAGTTCTTTCTTCTCCCACTCTGCTTAGCACGAGTACATTGTAAGTTCACAGTCCTTATCTGTTCCAGGGCTGAAGGTATAACTCCACACTGAAAATAACCTTCTACTAAATTATCAACTCTGTGAATTCTGATGCTTATGAGATTCCAACTCTGGTGTTTCAAATCAGGAAATTTAGATGTGATTTCAGGGTAAGAAACAAATTATCATTTTTAGGAGAGAATTTGTGCATACTCTTAACTAATCGTAGAGTTGATTTGAAGTGGAAATGGGGGTGCACCTCAACCAAATTTTGTTACTGTTGGGTTTTCTATTTGTTTATTTTTGTGTGTTTTGAATTTGAACATGATACCTGGTAATCAGAAAATTATGTAAATTCAAGAGTCATTAAATCAGACACATCCTTCATTTCAGGTCCATTCAAGAATTCTCATTAAACACAATGCAATTTTATTCAAGGCAATGTGCCAGGTGCTATGGAAATTACAAAGATGAAAACTATAAACCCAGATCTCAAGGAATTTGAAAACTACTGGTGTAGACAAAACCTACAGAAAAATGACAAGATCAAAGACAGAATATATATCTGTAAGTAAAATATGATAGTTCAGAAGAGTTATGGTTTCCAGTCAACAGATTAGGGAAGAAAATGTGGAAGGCACAGAAATTGAATTGAGAAGGAAGGAAAGAAAACAACTTTTTTGACCATCTGAAACACACCAGGCATTATAATTTCTTTTTTTTTTTTATTTAAAGGTTTTTTTTTGTTTTTTTTAAATTTATTTATTTATTTATTTATTTATTTTTGGCTGTGTTGGGTCTTCGTTTCTGTGCGCAGGCTTTCTCTAGTTGCAGCGAGCGGGGGCTACTCTTCATCGCGGTGCGTGGGCTTCTCATTGTCTCGGCTTCTCTTGTTGTGGAGCACAGGCTCTAGACGCGCAGGCTCAGTAGTTGTGGCTCACGGGCTTAATTGCTCCGCGGCATGTGGGATCTTCCCAGACCAGGGCTCGAACCCGTGTCCCCTGCATTGGCAGGCAGATTCTTAACCACTGCGCCACCAGGGAAGCCCGGCATTATAATTTCTGACTATCCTGATGACTTCCCATTGCCAGCATATGCATCTCTGCTCCAGGCTTTCTCTGAAACTGCTGGTGGCTTCTCTGCTCCAGCCTGCAGTTGGTTGGAAATACCAGGGAACCAGCACCTCTGGAGAGCAGTCCTCAACCAGTGGCTGATGGTAGTTGGTGTATATCTCACCTCACTCACCCTTTGACTGGAATAAGAGTTAATCTCCAGGTGTCCACCATGGTAGCTGACTTTAAAACACATTCATTTCAGGAATTTCTTGCCGTTCCCCTAACAGAGTTCCCTGAACTTCCCAAATAAACCATTTGCACTGGAATCTTTCTTCTAGAGGTACACACACTAAGATATTATAAAGAGCTTAAATTGTATAATGTAAACCATGGGGAGCCTTTTATTAAAGAGATATACCTGATCAAAATTATGCTTTAGAAAATCGATCACAGTTAAGTGACTTTCTTTCCCTTCAAAGAAAAATGAGCACTCTACATATTAAAGTAGTTTAAGAAAACATCTTATGTATCTTCTATGATAGCAGAAGGGAACACCTGAGATCTGTTATCATATATTGTTTTACCCATTTCACTGTAACTTTTGAAGTCCAGATCAAAAAATCAGACAAGATGTTAATATTATGAACTTATGTACGTGCTCTTTGGCCTTCACTTTTGGCCACACGACACACTTTTATAACCATCTTTCCATTATTATTGTGAACAAATGAAGCCATCACTTTAGAATACAGCAAATTACAATGGCGTCATTTAGAATGGCTGCTTCCGTTACTGTTATTGGTCACAATAAAAACTAACCTAATGAAGATTTATTGAGGCACAATGACTACATGTTTGGTGCTAACTCATATACACAGTATATGGAATAACCCTTTCCCTCAGAAGTTTACAATCTTAATAAGGCAACGACTCACAGAAATAAAATAAAGATCCGTAAAAGATTAAAAATAATAAGGAATTCAATAAATACGTTTGTTAGTACTGAGATTTAGTTCTGATTTTATTACAATGCCTAGATTCTGCTCTACCAATCACCCTTGCATTTTATGAGCAATGTATGTGAAATACACACATGAGAAATAATGTAATGGGAAACAGAACAGCACTCACCACATAAGCTAGATGGAGGTAAGGAGCCCAGACTAGAAATGCAAAATGTTTCCTTTCTCCCTCAAACCTAAACTTGATTCTTATCACTCTCAAGTTAGTACATGGAAGAAAAGATATCAAAGAGCGGAGTGTGCCAGAAAGATGACCAGGAGCAAGCCCCAGTTCAACTCTATCTCTGGAGCCAACTACAGGTGACAACTCAGTGACGGCTGTGTCCAATCTGGAGTCTGGGATATGACCAATCCTTAACAGGGGATTGAGTGGTAGGAGAGGGTAGAATGGCAGGGCGTGAGGTGAAGGAGGAAACTTGAGAGTTTCAGTAGTAAATCCTATGAGAGATTTGTACGTGGTAATTTTGTGCGGGACGCATGAAGGATGTTTGCATGAAAAAGATGTTCGGAGATTCAGCTTGTAGGATGGATAAGAATGCAATTTTAAGCAAGCAAACAAACAACAGGACATCAGATAGGAGAAAACACATACACAGGCAATGAGACTTAGTCTGCTCCATTTGCTATAAGAAAATGCTATACACTGAGTGGTTTACACAACGTAAATTTATTTCTCACTGTTCTGGAGGCTGGAAAGTACTGAATCAAGGTGCCAACATTTTCAGTTCCCTGGTGGGAGCTCTCTTCCTGGCTGGCAAATGGCCACCTTCTCACTGTGTCCTCACAAGGTAGAGAGAGCAATCTGTCTCTCCTCTTCATTTTACAAAGCCACTAATCCCATCATGGGGGCCCTACCTTATGACCTCATTTAACCCTAATTACTTCACAAAAGCCTCATCTCCAAACACCATCATACTGGGGGGTTAGGGCTTTAACATATGAAAGTGAGGGAGCACAATTCAGTCCATAGCACAACCACAGTTAATGGGAAAGAAACATTCTAATTTTCAAATTTTCTTCGCAACATCGTTATCCAAGTCAGAAAACCAGAACAATTCTCATTATCTTCTTTCACTCACCGTCTCAACTGATACCCAATCGGTTCCTAAGTCTAGTGAGTTCTACATCCTACAAATCATCCAGTCTATCCCTTCCTCTCCTTGCCCACAACCTTAAATTAACTCAGACCTTTATCTTGTCTCACTGGGATAATCTCCACATTCCATTTGCCCTCACCATATATTCTGATACGAGGTTGATACTCCCGCAATACCTGTTGTGTCTCTTTTTTGAAAGTAAAATATATTTTTCCATTTAATATCAATACAAACTTTATTCTAGCAAACATTTTCCAACAATATTTTCCTCCTGTCAAAACACAATTATGGATAAAATGTGACATATTCTTCTAAGCAAGTAGTTGTTTTGGAAGAAAAGATGCCTTCAGAGACCAAAAATAAATCAGGGTTTTGTATACAGAGTGGTAAGAAAGTCATGAAAATGGTGGCCAGGAATTCAGAGTGTTGGGATATAACAGCCAAATTAACATTTTTAAAAATGGCCTTTGATCCATATGAAATAGGAAACTGTAACAGAAAACCACAAAGAAGCCTTGGCTCTATGAAAGATTATACCCTCAGTGAAAGAGTGACTAGAAAAATATTCTACCCTACTCAATAAAAACGATAGCAAAGAAATCTAGTTAACCTAAGTTTGGTTTTGAGATGAGGGAAAAATTAAGATTACAAATTCATAAACTGGCATTCAAAGACATGTAAGGTTCAAAATCACACCAACTGAGAGGTCTGAAGAATGAAAATCATACAAAATAAATGAATTTAAAATAGTTTCAGGACTCTGTTTCTGCAGAAACAAAATCAAGCCCTCTTATAAAAAGAATCCTCTGAATAGACCTCATTAGGTTTTCACAGGTAATATCACAACAAGTGTTATCTCATTTTCAAAAATCACAAGTAAATCAACAGGAAAAGCCCACCCTGTAGAAATATATCAAATATTGGAAAGTCTGGATACAAATATAAAATGAATATTCTAATATAATCTCAGGAATAAAAAGAGAATTAAAATTATCAGCTAAAAAGGGTAACAAAATTATCCACAATTATTTGAGAAAGTAACAAATGCATCTAGAAGTGAAAAATATAATTGTTAAAGTTAAAAGCTAAATAAATGTCCATTCCTAGGTGTTTATATAAAAGACATGGAAACTATGCCCACCAAAAGATTTGTACATGACTGTTCAAGACCATCCATTTATATCAACAGAGGTATCACTAAACAAATTGTGGGAGATCAAAAAATGGAATACTACTCAAGAATAGAAAATACTAAACTGATACATGCAATGATATGGGTAAAACACAAAAGCGTTGGGTTGAGACAAAGCCAGACAAAAAAGGGTTCATATTGTATAATTCCATCTATAGAAGTCCAAACACAAGCACAATATTCTATCATGATGGAAATTAGATCAATGGTCAGAAAGTTTGGGGCAGTGTGATTAGAAAACTATATGAAGAAATTTTCTGGGGGTCATCTTTTTATATTTAAATTATGGTGGTACTTATATATAGATGTATATAACTGTCAATAGTCATTCATCTGTTTATTTTATTGTATGTAAATTTTGTCTCTAAAAACCATTTGGGGACAATTTTTGGAACAAAACTGAAGAGAGAAACAATGAATTTATAATAATAGCTAACATTTATTGAGTGATGAGCATGACTCTATTTTACACATAGATAAATTCTGTTAATCCAATGAGGCAGGGGTTGTTTTCACCCTCAATTTTTCCTATGAAAAAACTGAAGAACATAGACATTATGAATCTATTTGGACAAACTTTCACAGCTATGAATGGAGATTTTAACCTAAGAAACTGGACCCCCCTAGCCATGCCTGTATATGCATCAAATACTGATTCCAGGCCTTCTTCAGACTAAAGAAATCAGAAACTCTGAGGTTAGGTCTGAGTCAGCAATGAACACTACTGCCCTAGGCAAACTTGAAGATTTGCTCCCTGGAACATTTACAAGAATGTTCATAGTATATTTATTTGTGTTAGCACGTAACTGAAAGCAACTAGAAACAGGAGATATGAATAATATTAGATTCTATTTATATAATGTAAGACTATCAAGCAGTAAAAATAAATGCCCTTCAGCTATTTTCATGGATATGGATATCACAAAAAATAAAATAAAATGAAAACAGCAAGTTGCAGAAGATATGTGCAGTATTATGTCATTAATATTAATTTCATAAACATTTAAAGTAATCAATATACTGAATAGGTGGAATAAAACCATTAAGAAAAGCAAGACCATTATAAATACAAAATTCAAAACAGTGGCTCCTCCAGGAAGTGAATAAAGAAATAAATAGGACACAAGGAATTTCAGCTACATTGGGACTATTCCATTGTTTAAATTCAGTTATAATTATAGGAGTGTTCTTTACATTATTCTTTATGCATACAATATTTTTTGTTATTAAATATTTATTGATATATAAAAAATTAAGAGTAAGGAATGTAATAATTCTACTAACACCCAGAAATGACTACTGAGTTTTTGTAAAATTGGGCTTATGCTATACATGCAGATTTTAAAGAACAGATAACACATTATGAATCATAGGTTTTAGACCAAATTTTATATAAACAAAAGATTGAACATGCCACTCACTTATTCACTAGTTCTAGTTTAAAATGAAGGACATTCAAAAGTAGTTTTAAAGCATTAATATTTCTACTCAAGTTCCTTGGAATTAAGATTGTCATTATGTTGCTCCATTCAGCACCAGTTTATGGAGGGTTGAAAACATAACTCTTGTTAATTATTTTTTAAACCATATTTATGTATTTTATTTTGGAATATTTTTAGATTTACAGAAAAATTGCAAAGATAGGACAGAGTTTCCATACACCCCTCATCTAATTTTCCCCAATGTTAACATCTTATGTCACCACGCTTCATTTTTTAAAACTAAGAAACCAACACTGGAACGCTGTTATTTACTAAACTCCAAATATGACTTTGATTTCACCAGTTTCCCGTTAATGATCTCTTCCTGTTCCAGGATCCCATTGAAGACACCATGTTGCATTGTCATGTCTCTTTAGATTCCTCCAGTCTGTGACAGTTTATTCTTTCCTGGCTTTTCATGACTTTGGCAGTTTTTCTTCCAGTTTTACTGAGATATAATTGACATACAGCATTATATAAGTTTGTGTACAACATAACAATTTGAATAACATATTTCATGAAATGATTACTATGATAAGTTCAGTGAACATCCAGCATCTCATATAGATACCATATTAAGAAATAGAAAAAAATACTTTTTCCTTGTGATGAGAACTCAGGATTTATCTTCTTAACAAATATCATTTATAATGTTGAGCAGTTTTAATTATCTTTATCATGCTGTACATTACATTCCAGTATTTATTTATCTTATAACTTAAAATTTGTATGTTTTGACTACCTTCATCCAATTCCCCCTCCTTCAACTCCCTGTCTCTGGTAGCCACAAATCCGTTTGTTTGTTTATTTGTTTGTTTGTTTTTGAAGTATAATTGACCTACAACCCTATGTTAGTTCCTGATCCACAACATAGTGACTCAATATTTCTATACATTTCAAATGATCAACAGGATAAATATATATACACTAACACACATGATTATTTTAAGATGCTAATCTCTTAAGTTTGAATGCATTTTAACAACCCTGCATTTTTCTCCCCACCCCATGTTTACTGTTTTTGACATAATATTTTACATCTTTTTGTTTTGTGAATCCCTTAAATACTTATTGTGGATGTAGATGATTTTGCTACTTTTGTCTTTTAACCTTCCTGTTAGTTTTATCAGTAGTTGATCTACAACCTTTACTGTATATTTGCTTTTAGAAATGAGATTTTTCCTTTCTTTATTTTCATATTTCTAATTTGCCCTTTCCTTTCTGCTAAAAGAAATCCCTTTAACATTTCTTATAAAGCTGGTTTCGAGGTGCTGAATTCCTTAGCTTTTGCTGGTATGTAAAACTTTTGATTTCTTTTTCAAATTTGAGTGAAAGCCTTGCTGGGTAGAATATTCTTGGTCGTAGGCTTTTCCCTTTAATCACTTTAAATATATCAAGCCACCCCTTCTGGCCTGCAGTTTCCGCTGAAAACTCAGCTGATACCCTTATGGGAGTTTCCTTGTAGGTAAATTGTTGCTTGTCCCTGCTGCTTTTAATATTCTCTTTATCTTTATTTTTTGCCATTTTAATTTACGCTGTGTCTTGGTGTGGTCCTCTTTGGGTTGATCCTGTTTGAGACTCTTTGTGCTTCATGGACCTGGATGTCTGTCTCCTTTCTCAGGCTAGGAAAGTTTTCAGCTATTATGTTTTCAAATATGTTCTCTGCCCCTTTCTCTCTTTTTCCTTCTGAGACTCTTACAATGTGAAAATTATTACACTTGTTGTGGTCACAGAAGTCTCTTAAACTGTCTTCATTTTTGTTTTATTCTTTTTTTTCTTCTTTTTTTATTCAGCTTCAGTGATTTCCACTCCTTGGTCTTCTAGTTTGCTGAACCATTCCTCTGTATCATTTAACCTACTGTCGATTCTTTCTAGTATATCTTTTATTTCAGTTATTGTATACTTCAGCTCTGTTTGGTTCTTCTTTATATTTTCTAACTCTTTGTTAAAAAATTCTAACTTCTCACTCTGTTCATCCATTCTTCTCTTGAGCTCTTTGAGCACCTTTATGATCATTTCCTTAAACTCTTTACTGAGGAGATTGCTTATCTCAACTTCAGTTACTTCTTCTGAGATTTTATCTTGTTCTGTCATTTGGAACATTTTTCTCTGTCACCTCGTTTTCTCTAACTCACTGTTTTTCTTTCTATGTATTTGGTAGGTTGGGTATGTTTCCTGATCTTTGAAAAGTGGTCTTATGTAGGAAACGTCCTATGGGGCCCAGCAATGCACTCCCCTCTGGTCACAGAGCTATATAACTTAGGGACCCCTTGCTCCTTGGGGAGAAACTTCTGCAATTTTATTTATCCTCTCGTTTGCCTGTCACCTATCTGGGGGTATGGGTCTTGACCATACCACATGTCTGCTTCTCCTACCTGTCTTGCTGTGGGTCCTTCTTCATATCTTTACCTGTAGAAGATCTTTTCTTCTAGTCTTTAGATCACTTTCATGGATAGTTGCTCTCTAAATAGTTTCAATTTTGGTGTGCCTGTGGAAGGAGGTGAGGTCTGGTTCTTTCTACTCCACCATCTTGGCCCCAACATATCAATTATTGCTGGAAGCATGTAATCAATTGTTGGCTACAGCTGAAATAAAAAGTGTTAACTTGCACAAAGTTTACCAGGCTCCAGATGCTATTCTTTCTGCCTTGCATCTATTATTGCATTTAATCTTAGGACACTACCATGTCATATGCTTATGATTATCTCCATTATGCAGTGGTATAACTAAGGGACAGAGAGTTTACATAACCTGTCCAAGGTAACACTTCTGGTTGGGAACAGAGCTAAGATCTAAACCCAGGATCTCTGGTTTCATATTTGGATTCTCAGTCTACAAGCAATACACACTCAGAGTTCCTGATAAAGGCAGCAGGGTGTATACCCATGCCTCTAAAGTGCCAGGAACAGAGCAAACACATCAGTTGTATGTTTTCAACAACAAGAGATTCCATCTGCATTGAGTGGCGAGGGTCATGCACAATGAATAAATATCCTTCTGTGGGGAAAGCAGAAGAGATAGCAGCAGAATGAAGACCCCTGGAGTATGCAATCCACACACACATTGGGAGTGTGGGTCTACACTGAGCAGAGCAAGACACTGGGTGGTATATTTTTTAAGACTTTGAAAATCTGAGTGTCTTTCTCTTTCCCGAGCCAAAGGAAAATTTCTTGGTTTGGTTTAAAGTTATTGGGTCTCTTTTTTCTCTGTCTCCAAATTCTATAGACAATCTTCTAATATTTATTTTTGCAAAAGAGACATCTGAGTCAATTTTTTTTCCATTTTTACCATTTTTATACTGGTTTGTCTTTGTAAATCTTTAATTTCTTTTTTTCCTTGTCAGTGTATTTCTTTTTTTCTTCCAGTTTTATTGAGATATAATTGGCACACAGCACTGCATAAGTTTATGGTGTGCAGCATAAATATTTGACTTACACACATCACGATGTAATTACCACAATAAGTTTAGTGAATATCAATCAAATCATATACATACAAAATTAAGGAAATAGAAAAAAAAAAACTTTTTCTTTGTACTGAGAACTCTTATGGTTTACTTTCAATAATTTTCATATGTAACCTAGAACAGTGCTAATTATATTTAATGTGTTGTACATTACATCCCTAGCACTTATTTACCTTATAACTGGAAGTTTGTACATTTTGACTACCTTTATCCAATGCCCTTTCTCCCACCCCTTATAAGTGTATTTCAAAAATCTTTACAAGACAAGTCTAGGTATGGTTTTCTTTATACCGACGTTTTTGGAAAAGGTGATTTTAGATTTACATATCCACACTTCTTTCAAAATCTGAAAGATTTCTTTAGATGCACCTTTGATAATTTTTTAATTCCTGATTATTCTGATTATAGCTTCAGGAAAATACATAATTCTTAAGTTGAATTCTGTGAGGTTTTTTTATGTCCTCTCACACTTTTTTTTCATCTCTACATTCTGGGCAAGTTTCTCAAGTTCATCTTCCACATCACTGATTTAGTTTTCCAAGGTAACTAACTCCTCTTCACTACCTCCACTGCAAATTTTATTTCTGCTATTACATTTTTAGTTTCCATATAAAAGCTCATTATCTTACACATTTTCCTGTTTTCTAAGCTCAGTGTTTCTTTTTTTATGGTTTTCTGAACTTGTTTCACATGAGTCATATATCATGATACTCTATTGAGAACACTAAACATCTTTATAAATTTTTTCTTGCTTTAAACAAGTTGCAAAGATCTCCTCTTCCTCTGAACATTCATAATGATAATACTTTTTTCTTGTTTTTCAATGTTTTCACATAGACTCTTTCCTTAATGGGGGGTGGATGGGAAGAATCTATTCTAAAGGAGAATAGTTCAAAGGTCTTATCAGTGTTTTTGTTTGTTCAAACTATAAGCTGTCTGGCAAGTTGGTTTGCTTAGTCATTGGTGAAATTACCAAAGACTCAAGGGCTTTCATTGACTTTGAGACTGTGGCACTAAAAAAGCCCAGCCATCTCATACTTAGAACATAATAAATATTTGGAAAAATAAAATCTCCATGATGCACGGCTAATAGAGCTATTTTCTGATTCTGCCTACTGATATTTTAATTGCAGGAATCTATACATTTTAAGATGAATGTGCAACCCTGCGGACCACCACGCTGTATTCTCCCAATCTAGCCAATAAACATAAAAGGAGATACTTTTGCTGGGGAATAGGAAACAGAGGTCTGTTTCCCTCAAAGAGGAACTACCAATCAACACATTTGCTACTTAACTTAGAACATGCATTTAGATCCAGAGGCCAAAAGTACAAAAAGCACAAAAAGCACAAAAGGTCTTACTACATACTTTGAGGCAGGTAGACGCATTTTATTTTTATGAATTACAATTTTTAATCCAGTTCTATAGCTCTTTTAGTGAGTAGACATTTCTTTCAGATTCTGACAATAACTTGTCTAGGCAAAAGTTTTAAGTTTTCATCTGCTTGAGCTTGAGTCTGTGGATATATTTTGTGTAAAATTTGGAGATATTGTGCCTAAAACTGTAATCTAAATAACACTGAATTCTTGCTGTCCCCATTTTCATGGGATTTATATGACACAAGATTCCATGCACCCGTCCACCTCATATTTATATCTTTCAACTGGATGGTAGATTACAGCTTGTTTATCCTTTCAAATATGCCAATAACTGAAGAAAGAAGGTATTATTGTTGTCATTGTTGTTTTTGCATGGTGCTATAGAGTTGAGAGTGGAATATTTTTAATCCAGATTTTAAGAAATAAACATAGGGGCATTAAACAGACTTTCCATCTACTTTGTTTCCAACAAATTTCATTTTCAGAGAAAATCTTAACCAAGAGTGGAATACATAGAAACATTCCATTACATACTCTCAATAAATATTAGACTCCTTTCCTTTCACCCCTTGGGTGCTTATCTAAACTAAGGAGCTTTGAGGGGCATTATAAAGACACCGTAGTGCAATTTTTATAACCTGGACATTTCATGAATGGAAATTCATATCACAGAGTTAAGTAATTGGTCATGTGTGTGTTGCTGTTCAAAGTAAAATCATGCATGGAATAGATAACTGATTTTATTTTGTCATTAATAATGAATGCAACTCACTTCAATGGATGTATTCTATAGGTAGCTTGGAGCAGAGACCCCAAGGAAGTTATGTTCCATTTCAATGAGGAAGAGAGAAGGGTTAGGGAGAATGGAGGCCAGCACCCCAGAAGAAAATGTTACTACCGGTTACCACTTAGCATGGATGGGAACCTAGAGGTCCTAAGGGACAGCAAAGAAAACTGTCAATAAAATGACAAGTTTGCTTCAGGTTACTCGTGTGTCACCCAACCCATTAAAGAGCTTCAAGGACAGCGTCCCATGATCCCATCACACATCTCACTATCATAAAGTTCTTTCTCATTATTATAAATATCCCTTGTCAAAATCAATATCTGACCTTAGGTTTTGATAAACATCATGTTTCTAACATCCATAAAATAAGATTTCATGTCTTCCTGGATAGGAGTCAGGGGTCATAGAATCATAGAAAAAGGTCTCAGTTCAACAGCCTCGAGTCTAGAGAGAGAGGGAAAAACATCTCAAGTCAAGAGAGACTCTGTACCAGTTCATGTCAGAGCCACCAATGAAGAGTGTAGTAAAGGTGGAGACATTGCAGCCATAGAAAAGGGTGACTCTTCTCTCACCATCTTGAAGGAGATCTGTGTATTGAATCTCTGAACAGGACATTTAAGCATGCTGCTTTGTCTTGACTTCCTACTTTGATTTATATTGTATTTCAATCTTTTTTTTTTAAGTTCTTAAAAAAATTTTTTTCGATGAGCTTGCTAATGTTATTAGCTGCTTGTTTGTTCCTATAAAAGAACAATGTGTCCTTCTGGAAAGTTAAGATGTTCTGCTGAGCACACTCAGCTTTTAAGAAACTGGATGATTCTAAGGAGTTCGACATTTATTCTGAATCTGAAATCAGCTCTTAGTTAACCAATTAAAGAGCCAACTTGTTTAAGAGCACAAACTTGCAACTAGTAGATAAATAAGTCCTGGAGACCTAATGACCAGCATAGTGATTATAGGCAATAAACCGTATTATAGACTTCCAAGTTGCCAAAAGACTAGATCTTAATTGTTCTCAACACAAAAAGAAATAATAATTATATGACATGATAGAGGTGTTAGCTAACACTAAGACTGTAATTGTATTGCAATAAACCATATTGACACATTATATCAAATGTATCAAATCAACACATTTTACACCTTAAACCTACACAATGTTGTATGTTAGTTATATCTCAATAAAAAATAAATAAAATACACACACAAAAACCAACTTTCACAATAAATGCCAAGCTTGATAATAAGAGACTTTTCCATTCCAAATAACCAGTTTATTTCAGACTTCACCAATTATAAAATATTTAGGAAAAAGCTTTCTAGAAAATCAACAATGTCAAAAATTCACTGAAAGCAAAGAATGATTTAAAATCAAAATTTGTATAAAAGGAAGATACATTTTCAGCTCTCCTATTATAGGAAAAAGTCCTGGAAGTTACTTGAAATGAAATCACTGGGTTTGGCCCTTGAAATCCCTACTTGGGACTTCAAGAAACATTCAAGAAAAAAAGTGCATCACCAATTTTCTTTGGAGAATCCCAAGTATAAAGTATGAAGTATACTGTAAATACTATGAATAAGAGTTCATTCTGTGTGGTAGTATCCTATTTTTCATAAGTAAGGAATGTACCATTTATGGCATCAGAAAAAAATAAATATTTATACAGATTTGGAGTTGGACCTATCTCTGCTTTATTTTTCACCCATTGGAACCTATAGTCAGGATTGAACCATGGTTATTAAATATATTCAGTTAACTGTGTGCTAGCCATCGTTCTAGGGATTGGAAATACAGCAGTGAGCAAGATAGATCAAGATCTTGTTCTCATAGTATTTACATCCTATGGAGAAAGTATAGTTGAGAAAATTTTAGATGGTGAAGGACTATGAAAAAACAGAAACAGCCAACATGATAGACAGTGACTGTGAACTTCTTTAGTTTGGATGGTCAGGGAAGTCCTCTCCAAGGGTGTAGTGTTTCACTGGAGATCTGAATGAGAAGGAATAAACCAAGTAGAGGTATAGGAGATCATTCCAAAGAAAACAAGTGCAAAGGACTTAAGGAAGAAACCAGTTTAGCATTTTGGGAACAGAAAGACCTATTACTGGAACTCAGTGAGGAAGGTAAGAGTAGTACCTGGAGAGGTCAGAAAGGTGGGCAGGTGGGTACCTCAATGGGCGTGTTGGGACATTTTAACACCCTGCTCACAGATCTGTAGCGCTCACCAATTTTCAATTTTCATGATGTGAATACTCTCCTCATGAATAATTTCACACTCTCAAAAGCTTCGAAGCTAGCTCACAAAATTCCTGAAAATTTAATAATCCAGTGTGAGACAATCCAGCAGAGTAAGGACACTGGATTGCATTTGTTGGGGGGAAATCCCAACTAGGTTTTTCCTCGGGTTTCACCACACTGGTTTCCATTGAAGGGAGAGAAGGGAGATTATCCATTCTATTCCTAGGCAGACAAAAATATGCAGCAACAATTCTATCTTTCCTCCATTCCCACCAGAGGCAAGAGGAGCGACTTACCTGATTGATTGGTGAATTTGAGAAAAGAAACAGGACATGTAAGGTGGTGACCCTTGCAGACATTCTCTTTTCCAGATCTGTGTGACCACAAGGAGAGAACATCCTGACCTGCTCACACATGCAGGAAAACATTTGGAGGTGGCTTTTCCTGGGTAGAGTGGAGCCTGCGATTCTGAAGTGAAGTTCAGGGAAGAGAAGTCACAGGTCCACTGTGGTCTCACAACTAAGACATATTCTCCAATTATCATTACCACTAAGGATGACATGGCTCTCCATCTCTCTGTCTCTTGTGTGGACTTCTCAATTCTAAACCCAGTGGGGAAATTAGTGGGTGTCAATTTTTTTTTCTACCCTTAAACTCAACATTATCATAAGAGCAAAATGGAGTGTAACATGAGAATGATCTGACCTAATTTGTGTTTTACACAAACAGAATGCTATGTCAGAGAAGGACATAGAGAAGTTGGTAAGAAATGTCCTTTCTAAATAGTTATAACTTAACAGAGCCCATAAGATGAGAGGAAACCAGCAAGATAAAGATCAAGGAAAAGTGTTTCTGGCAGAGAGCAAAGATGCTCTGTTAGGAAAGAGCTTGGTAAATTCTAGAAACTGACAGAGGCCAAGGTGACTGGAATGAAATGAGTAAGAGAGAGATGCGCACTTAATGGGGGAAAGAGTGAGACAGGGCCAGACTGTGCAGGGTCTTGTCAGGGCTGCGGTAGCACATTTGGCACCTCTGTACAAATTGGAAAAATGTGCCTCATCAGAGCAGATAAATTAGAAAAAAGTGCTCTCTTTGGGAAATTAGAAAAGGGTGCTCCATCCTTTCTGTTGATATAACCCTATTCCCTGAGACAGGGCTTGGGTAGCAGCAAGCTGGAGGAAGAAATACAAGCTGTACAACCAACCATATGGAAAGGAATGGGATTTTATTATAAGTGCTGGAGATAGTGGTTGAAGAGTTTGAGCAAGTGCTAAAAATAGCAGAGTATACAACAGTTAAGGACCTCACGCTGCATGAGTTTCACTTTTGACTCCTTTACTTGGGCTAGATATTAAACTTTGATGTGTCTCCATTGCCCTATCTATAAAATAGGCATAATAATGGGGCCAATTTTGCGTGGGATTGCTGTTACTAATAATGAGTAGTATATGTAAAGCACTTAGACCAGTGCCTGAAACAAAACATGTGCTTCATAAATGTTTGCTAAGATTATTATCTTAATTATATGTTTAAAAGATTATCTGGCTGGTGTGTTGAGGATAAACTTTAGAGGGCAAAGAGTAGAAGTGGGAAGACCAGTGAGAAATCCACTGTATTAGTGCAAGCGAAAGATGATGGTCTTTGGACCAGAGTGATATTAATGGAGATGTAATTATGTGATATGTGATATTCAAATGTAGTAGCAGAGGTCACTAATATCAATTTATCCATGAATATTTCATATGTATCTCAAAAAGATAAGAAATCTTTTAAAACACTTTATTGTACCTTGAGATATTGATAACTCCTTACTGTCATCAAATATCAAGGCAGTGTTCAAATATTCTAAGTTGTCTCAATTTTTACAGTTGGTTCAGCTAAAAATATTTATCTCTCCTCTTACTTTATTTGGTAAAGAAAACAAAGGGTATGCCTTTGGAATATCCTTCAATCTGGATTTTGCTATTGCATCCATAATGTTATTCAGCATGTGTCTCTGTCCCATGATTTCCCTGTATACCAGTACTTTAAGCTACATATTCTTATTAATTCTGGTTCAATTTCTTTTCAGTAATGTTTTTGTATTTCAGTCAGAAGATGCACACACCACACACACACACACACACACACACACACACACACACACAGAAGACCTTTATAATTTTTCATGATATTATCTGTTTTTATTTGCTCTCTAGTAGATTCCTCAAGGAAATCTTACGGTAATGTTATTTCCTAAGATATTAAATAATCGTGGTAGACTTTCTGGAGACTTTCAACTTAAAGGATAGTTTGGTTGGATATAAAATTCTAAGTTCATATTTTCTTTCTTTGGTGACATTTGTCATTTGATATAAACTATTGCTGTTAAAAAGTCTGATGATAATTCAATTTCTTTTCTTTTTAAGTGACCTTGTTTTTGCCCTGGATGCAAAGGGATTTCTTTTTATTTTCTATTATATTTTAAGTCATAGTTTTACTGAACTCTGTCTTGGTATTACCTGCTCCAGTTGGATTTTTCCCAGATGTGTGGGTCACCATTTTAGTGTGCAATTTTACATCTTTATTTCTAGGAAGTATTCTTGATTGTAATACCTGACTTTTGTTCTGTTGCATTGCTTGACTTTTCTTCTCTGGGGGCAGCTACCATGCATAGAATGAGTCTTCTTTGTTCATCTTCTGTATCACTTTCTCTTGAAACCTTTTTATCTCTTTCTTACTTTGTTTTAGATTTTACTATATTTTCTCCTTTCCCTTTTTATTTCGTTTAAGGACTTTTCTGAAGTGTTTACTTGCTCTTCTGTCAGTTTAGACTTCCTCTGGAAATGGCTCTTTCTTTTATTTCTAATTCTTTCCTAAGTTCCAAAATTCTCCCTCCAGTCATCTCATGTCTGTGTAGTTCTGTTTATTATTTTATGCTGCTTGTTCATAGTTTCTACTATTTTTAATTTGTTTGTTTGAGAAGTTTAGGTCACAGTGTTTGATAGTGTTCACCTGCTTCATAGACATGTATCCTGAAATGCCTTCGTTGTCTGTAGAAGAATTACTCTGCCTCTCTCTCTCTCTCTCTTTCATTCCCACTGTCATACTTTCCCTTTTAATAAAAACTTCACATACAGGATTTTACTGCCATGCTTTTCTAGTTCTGATGGTGCTGCGAGATGACTTTTCTCGTGCTCTTCCCAGGAGCCTGTGAGCTCCATTGTCTTCCTTAGCGTCCCAGTTTGCTGGAACCCCCTCTCCTACCATGTTCTTTGAGTGCTCAAATCATGGCCTCTCCCTTTCTGAAATCTGTGCCTGCTGTTCCTTCCTCTTTTATCTGCTCCTTCCCTCTTTTATCTGGTTCTACTCTTTTCTTCCTCCCTCTTATCCTCGTTCTATTAAATTTCAGTTCTACTTCTAGCAATTTCTCTCAGTTTGCCATTTTGTCCTGGAAAATTTCTTTGGCTTGTTCCCAGGTCTAGACTGCTCAAGTGCTGTCTAACTCTCACTCTCACAAGTGAGTTTGAGCTACCAAGTTTTTTGGCTCCTGTTTTCAGATGGGCCTAGACATGTTCCAGTGAGAATCTATGAGAAATCTGGGGGTTCTCTATCTTTTGATATTGTCAAAATCCCTTTGCCTTTCGTCTGTCACTGCACACACAGTTACTGATAACTTGTTGGTTTTCATTGCTGTGAGTGGTTCCCCCACGCCTCCATTTTCTTACATTTTGGGGGGGTTCACATACCTTACATGTAGGAAATCTGGGAGAGATTTGATAACTATGCCACAACCTGAAAATCTCCCCTGCAGTCATCTCTAATCCTTGCAATCATTCATGAAGTCTGGAAGGAAGCTTTATTAAACCCATTGTGTGTATGGAGAAACTAAAGCTAGGTGATATTAAGAAACTTTAACAATTTCTCAGAAAGAGAAAGGGACAAAGGCAGGAGTTGAACCCGGGTCTATCTGGTCTCCCAAACTCATTTCTTTGTACTACAGAAATATTTTTCCTCTTATCACTGGTAGTAGGATTGCACTTTATTTCTCTCTTTATTGGTATGAAGAGAAGCAAGGATGGCTGAAAAGAGATAGGCTAAGCAGTGGAGTAGGAAGGGTCATAAGACAAGGCTGTAAATGCTGTGGCTCTTCCATAAGTCACCTTGGCTGAACTAAACTTTCTCGATGCCAAGGGACTCTAGATACCAGTCTTCACTGTCCAGCTTGAAAAACAAACATTGAAAAAGGTGAAAAAAATGAGTTTAACTTTTTCAGTAATTAAGATAGATCTTTATATCTGGGATGGTTTGCACATGGTCCTGAGCAGAACTAGCAGTGCAATACATGATCTCTTAATGTTCCTTTTAGGGTTATAATTCTATAATTATATAAACTCACTACTTCTGGCATTCGAGTCCATTGAGTTTAGGCTGAGTGGGGTCTAGATTTAAGGAGAAATAGACAATGTTCTGAATTACTTCTGAGAAAGTAATGAATGGCTGATTGGACCCCAGACTTATCTGAAGAAGGTCACACAAGCCATACATGAGAAAATCATACGTAATCTGTTCTCTGCTCTATGAATAGGCCAAAGTGAAGTAGCTGTTCAGGATATGAGTTACTCAGGTTTGACAATAACAAGTGAACTGTGAGGTCATGGGGTAATTAGAGATGAAGGCATTACTCCAAGGAACTGATTCTTGAGTCAGGAGAGAATTCACAAAGGAAGCAAACAACAGCCAGGGATTCTATCTAGAAGATGAATCAAACACAGGATGTCCACCAGTCACAAACGATAAGCGTTCATCCATATTATTTTGCTTAATTTCTTTTTAGCTAAGGGGAAAAAAAAAAAAAAGATCCTGGAACATATTTTGCCCACTTTAATCCATTTCTATTAGTTTTAGATTAATTATTTATATTTAATTTGTTAGAATTCAATGTTCAATTTTTAAAAGTCGATGCATTAGTAGCATCTTAATAAATAATATCTAATAACTATTAAAGATCATTCAAAATGCACAAGTGATTTAATTTCATAGCACAACTTTTTTGTGGCCCCATGAACAGAAACAAAATATTGCTTACAAGAAAACTTTAGAACTTTGACACATTCACCACATAATACGTGTCCTTAGTTCTTCCTGGCCTGGGTTAATGTTAAAAGTACATTAGTACCCTCTTAGAATCTTTGACTCAGAGTATTTTTGGAAGGCAAACATATCTAGAGGAAGGACAACACAATTTTCAAAGGTAGAAATGGGTATCTACTCCCACATATGCACCTCAGTCCCAAGAGAAGTGTGGGGTAACTCTATAGCATGTTTAATTATTAGTTATATAGTATCACAAACTAGTAAACATTACATCTTCCACTACTCCATCTAATTATTATTCTTCCATATTTTCCATTGAATCAACTGTGGAGAAGGCTGATCTGACATAAGACTTAAAAGAAATGGGAAGGAAATGCATACAAAATTAATACAAGTTCATGATGAAAATTCAACTTTTTATGACATAAGGGAGAATTAGAAGGAGTAGAGATACACGTGTGCTATTTTAACAGTTAATTTTATCAGTACATAAATTTAAAATGAACAAAACTTATAATGAATAGTCCAACTGGCTTACATACAGTCACAACATGCTTTATTCAATATAGCCCACCTTTTTTGCCCTCTTTCCTACATTTTCCCAGCACCACTAAGTTCCAATTACACGAGTCTTCTCCTTGGTCTTCTTATAAGCCATGCCTCTTCATCCTTGTGTTTTCCCTTGCTTTTTCTTCCCTTTACCACATTCTTTCCCCACACTATTTTTGTACAAAGTTTTACTTTCCCTAAAGACCCAACCCAGCTGTAACCCTTTATTAAGCAAAATTAATCTCCTCTCTGCTTCCACACATCCCATACCCACACAGAACCTTGCAGATACCTCTTCTATAGCAGTTAACCAGTTGTACTGTCTTTCTTTACATATCTGTCTCCCACTAAAGCATCATCTCCCTCAAGACATTTGTTTCATGCCAAAATGTCCTTGATATTTGGTCCTGTCCAAAACATCCACTGAGACATTTGGTCCATGATTCATCAAATAATACATTATCTTCATTAAAATTTTATTTACATATTTTTATTGGAATTAAGGATGAATTGTGGATTTCACATTTATTCTTGTTCTTCCTTGTCATGAAATTCAGCAGGGTTACTCTTAAGTCAATGAGCACTCACTCCCAAATATATATTGACCTGATTATTGGCTTTTTTATTTGGTATAACTGTTAACAATTTTGGTTATACAAATTTTATTTTGTCAATATCATCATGAAGTTGCTGGCCCTATTTGAGTGTGATCACCAAGAATCTAGGTCATAACTTGTTCATGGTTTCATTTCATCTTTTCACACTTCAATAAATCTCCACATTGAAGGATGATGCACTACTATCAGCTTTTGAAATTTGCTGTGCCAGCCTTCCACTGCATTGTTTGTCCTGTGATTGTCATTCAGTACTGATGCATAAACATGCCAAGTTTTCAGTGGAAATCAAGTTTCTGGTGGTCTTCTGCCTCTGCCATGCCTTCCATGGACACACACTCTCTCGACATAATCCATTAGATCATCCAAATTTTCTTCTGCATTCTCCACAACGTACTCGAAAGCTTCATTTACTGACTCCAAAGGTACAAATAGAAGTCCAAAATGGTGTTACTTTCCATTTTCATATATTTGCATGTTAGATCCAAAGAAGATTTTTTTTGCCACAGTTATTGTGAAAAGTAAAACAATCATCATTTTACTTGTGCATTTGGTATTTGTAGTTGAATCATATTTATATTTGCCATCTCAAAATCCATCATGCACAATGAAGTGTTAATGTAAAGATTTCTTTCCCATGCAAATGCAAGTACTTTCTCATATGTATATATATTTGTAAATGTCTTCTCACCCTTTCATTGTTAGTGTAGAAATCAATGGCATAGTACAATGCAATACTACACCATGCACAGTAAGTAAATAACTTTAGTAAACCATGTTGGTGCTGTCTTGAAGATATCACTGAATAATGTGGTTCTGACACTTAAATATCAAATATTGTCATAAGTTGTATACATAAGAATTCTTTTGTCATCTTGAGCGCTGGAATCATGCATAAAAGAAAATGGTTCTCCCCGTCTGATTACTTTATACTCTTCTGGAATTTCAATTCCATGCAATGAAGTTGGGTTTGGAGGTGAATGTCTGTTTTGAATTCTATTTACTTGCTTCTTTAATAAATTTCTGGTAGCATTAACAGGACCTCTTCACACATATCATGAGAGTTATTTGAAGTACTTGTGATGATGTTGCATTTGGTTCTTATTTTGCATGTTGTTTTAACCTACATGGTTTTCCTTACTTCCCCTTCAACACCCACATTGTGCTGATATTATCTTGTCCCATTATGAATGATTGTAATGTTATCCAGTGTTATCTTGACTGGTTGTATATGAGGCATTGCAAATTCTCATCTCTTCACAGAGCCAGTACCTTTTACTCGTATCTCTGTTAAAGGGATTTAAATGGTAACTAAAGCTATTATAATGAGACATTGACTTTTCTTTTGGTAAGAATACTATTTCCGCCATATTCCACTGAGAATTTTCAAATAAAGATGTCATATTACTAAGTATAAAAAGAGAGGTTTTTTTTCTTCTTCTTCTTATTTCAACCATCTAACCAATGGTTGCTGGTTTACTGGTAAAGAAAAAAAAAAAAACCTTACTAACATCTTATGGATTCAACACCCCATTTGGCCCGAGCTGGACCAGTCAGTAGGTAGACACCAGCCAAGAGTGTGGTGGTCCATACTGATTGGCAGGTTAGCATGGAAGTCACAACCACTAAAACCCCTACAAATAGCAACAGACACTTCCTTCAGTCTACCAGATCATACCTCTATAGGATGTCAGTTCAAGGGAAACATCACCCATTAACCCTGGGCAATGGTATAGTTGTAGGGGGATAATTACATACCCGGTATCCCCCTTATGGAGGCTATTAAACCCGATTACTAAGAGGTAGGAGAGCTACACTCATTTTTCACTCCTCCCAAACAAGCAAGATGCTCTGTAATGAGTTTACTCAATGCATTCTAGGCCATTTGATACAGTGGCTTGATCAAGCTCCTCCTTTCAAACTTCTTTCTTATTGAACAACCCAGCCACATTCAACCAAATGCCCAGTGCCATATTAATGCAACTTGCATAGAGAGATCCATCTTCAACTTGTCCTCTGTGCATTTCTCTAACTGTAGGACTCTCTTCCTTCATATACACAGTTAATATCAATCCCACTCTTCTGCAGGATTTGAGCCCCAATCCATCTACCTTAACCTTCGGTGCCATTACCAGCTAGGCTAAGAAAGGTTATTATTGGCCATACAGCCACAATACAATTACTGGACAAATAAAACATGATAGTATTTTATGTATTAATCCTGTAAACCAAAACTATAAATGAACATTATGGGCTATTTGAACCCAAGGATGTTTTCTAAGTGTGGACGTTTGTGACAGGACCTTTTGGCATGAACCAAATGTCTCAGTGGACATTTTGGACAAAACAAAATGTCCCCTAATCATGAGCTCTTCTCCAAATTAATTTGTTCTAAACATTGCTGTATCTTTAGTACCCTAGGTAAGTCCTGGCACAGGGAAGTAATTCACTTTTTGGCCATCCATTCTATTTATCTCATTAAGGCAAAAATATTCTTGGATGAGGAAATTTTATTTATTCATTGAGCTATCTATTAGACATCTCTACTTGAGATTCCTCAAAAAACCATGGTCCATGTATTCACCTCTCCTGTCCAACCTGGTGTTTTGCATTTCAGTAAGTAATACCACACTCCATAGAAACCTTCTTTTCTTTTCTTCTTTCTTTTCTTTTTCTTCAACCCAGCACCTAAACTTTCAGCAAATTCAGTTGGTTGCAACACCAAAATAAACTTTGAACCCATAGCTACCTATATTATGGTAGTCTAAGCTACTATCACCTTTCCTCTGGACTACTGCCATAGCCTCCTAAGTGACCTCTTTTTATATTTCATCTCCTTCTAGTCTATTCTCTTTAAGTACCAGAAGGATCATTTTAAATTGCAAGTAAGGTAATACATCTTTTTTCTAAAAATTCTTTCTTAAGATAGTAGCTTCCCATACCACTTATGTAAAAATTCTACCTAGTTCTCATGAATTATAAGTAGGAATGCCAGATTTAACAAATAATAATACAGGACACCAAGTTAAATTTGAATTTCAGATAAACAATGAATTTTTTCAGTATAAATATGTCTTGTGCAATATTTGAGATATACTTATACAAAAAAAGGCATTAGTTGTTTATCTGAAATTCAAATTTAACTGGGCATCCTGTATTTTATCTTGCAGTTCTAGTTTTAAGGCCCAGTAAAACCAGGCCATTGTTTGACTTTCTAAATTTATTTGGTATTACTCCCCCCTTATTCACTATGCACAGCTCATACTAACATTCTGACAGTTCCTAGAATATGCTAAGTTTATTCCCATGACAGTGGTTCTGCACTTTTTGTCCCTCTACCTATAACATTTCCCCTGGTCTTTTTGATGCCTGGCACTTTCTGATCACTCAGCTACAAACTTAAATGTCATCCTTCAAAGAAGCCCTCTCTGACCACCTTACATAATACAGAGTGCTCAGTTTCTTTTGTTTACAATATTTATTACAATTCAGCAATCCTTTTTTTTTGCTTATTTATCTCTTCTTTGTTCATATTTTTGTTAAATAATTTTCTACCATAATTTTCTTTTATGAAGGTAGGGAATTTGTCTATCTCATATAGGATAAGTTGAACATTTATTGAATGAATGAAGAAAAAAAAAGGGAATTCAACTCCAATAGATTTTGATTTACTGTCTGGACTCAGAACGTGGATGGAGTTTAAAACAAAGACCGATTCTGATTGTCAGGGTTTAAAATCTCAGTCCTTATAGTTTGGGTAGCTGTGAGCAAGTTATCAAATTTAAAAGTATTAAAAGCATTATTTCTTCATTATTAAATTTGGGATAATAGCAGTACCTGCCCTATAAGGCTACAGTAAGAATTAAAAGAGAAAATTTTTTCATGCCCAGCAGACAGAAAATATTCAATACATGTTAGGTATTACTATCACTATTGTTATTGCTATTTTATAAGCAACCCAATTTACCATTGAGTCTTTTAGACACTCTCTAGATTCATAACACATTCAGCAAAGTTTCCATTGGAGAAGGTTGATAAAAAATAAATGTTTAATAAGGGATGATTTAAGAATGAGGTAAATATGGAGGAAGGCTACACAACTGTTTCCCTCACTAAGGTCCTGGGTAAACAAGGAACAAGTCAAAAACAAACAGTAATGTACTATTTGCCCTATTTCTGAACTTTTATATTCTCAGGGCCTTCCAGAGGGTTGCAAGAAAAAAAAGAAAAATAATTATTTTATTTGCCACCTCTTCTGGTTTTATTGTCAATTCACTTATCAGAAAGAAGTTGGTAGAGCTGTAGAGAAATAAAAAGCAAGCAAAAAAAAGGGGGTAACCAAATGACATTAGTGTATGGACAGCCAAACATCTTAGGGCTGCCACTGTCTGGGCATCTGATTCCTACTACCTCATGGGAAGCTGTCCAGATAGACTTTCTGATGTAGAGCATCTGAGATTAGCAAATTATCTGTGTTCAAGAAACCTGAAGTGTTTCTGAATCAAATCGAAGGGACAGATCCCACATTAAGTAAATCCAAGGGAATTTTAGATACATCTCAATTCTGTTCAAAACGGAGGAAACTCAGAATCCAGATGCGTTTTGTATAATTTCAAAGTTAAGCAAATTGCTTTTGCAGATACACAGTTACTGATTTAAGAGCAATCTTCCAACAGAACAGAGTACGTAGGGGAAAAAAGCAAATAAAATATGCCATTATATGATGTTAATTGTTAGAGAAATTTAGGTCTTGAAAATTGATCTTTCCTTCCCAGAATGGAGAGAGAAGAAAAGCTTTTAAAACCACTCCAAACTATTTTTGTTCTCTCAAACCGAAACACAAAGAGGCTTGTTAGTCTTCAATTGAATTAAAAATAAAGTCACAGGGATGAGGAACAGCTCATCAAATTTCTGCTCAAAATGCATGTTTTTAGCATTAGATGTAGTGTCATAAACATGTTGCTATTGTAACTGAAATCAAGCTTTGGATACTCTGCCAAATGCATGTTTTTTAGGCATGCAAATAGTGTCCTTTTAAAACATGTTTTTATAACTCACTCTGAAAAAATTGTTCCAAAGGATTCTTTCGTTCTTTTTTAGGTCCACTGTTTTTATAACCAGATCATCCCAGGAATATTATTGAGCTAAACATAAATGTGGCTTTCATATGACTGGCCACTGCCAATTATGCTGCAAATGCCAAAGGTTTATCTTTTTTACCTGAGAGAGAAATGGGACAAACTCAGAGAGGTTTGGTCTCGACTAATCAAACATTTACTTGTCTCTGAAATTCTCTCATAATCAGACTTTTAAGTGTAATTGTACAATGGAAGGAGAAAGAAATTACAGAGTGAACTTCAAAGCAGCCATTAGAAAATGACACAGAAATCCTGTTTTTTATTAACTGAATATATGAGGATACGATACTTCCCACACACTCCTTTCAAATTATACCCTTATGTCTTTGGAAGATAGTCATAGCTGCCTAGGAAATTCAGTCAAGACTCTCCAGTTAGATAATGCCAGTAATCATTGGCTTGAAACATTTTCAGTGGTGTAGGTTTATAATCAAATTACAGGTATTATAACTGGCACAATAAGAATAATTCATACATCAGCATACCTATTAATTATTTGTCCATAACTAAAGGATTACTTTCAAGGCAGCTCATTAACCACTGAACAGAAAGAACTGGTAACTATCAGAATATAATTAGAAAATAACAAACTATGTATGTAAACTTGAAGGCATATTCATATACATCCAACCATGCATTACATTCCACAGCAAAATGTTTGAATTTGCAGTTATAAACATCATCTAACAACATACCATTAAAACTCGTGACTTATTTTACAAATATTGAAGGTTTCATAGTTTAAGTTGATTTGATGGCCTAAAAAGCACCCTAGTGACTTGAATGAATTGGAGTCTCCAATCATATCTAATACGCAAAAAAGGAGCATTTTAAGCACTGGTAATATCCAGTTGGCGTATAAATACATTTAACCACATTATAAAATAAAACAGCATCAGCTATGCTTGGCCTTGTAATGCCAGCATGACTGACAATCCTCTTCACAATAACTATATAAAATGAGCTTTTAGCACAACTTTAGTCAAAATAATGAATATTGAGCTCAGGTTTTTCTGGCTTCACATCCAGATTCCTCCATGTATTAGCAATATGAACAGATGCACTTGGGCTTATGATTTAGCTTCTCAGGGTCTCAATTAACTCCTCTGTAGAATGAGGACAACTTGCCTCACAGGATATTTTGGATAACAAGTCAATATCTCTGGCAGTTGGCACATGCTCAATAAATGTTATTTCCTTTTACCTCTTGAGAATGAAGCAAGGATGTCAACCTTCACAAAATGAGGCGCCAGGTTTGAGTTTTTAAAGGGCACTGAGAGCCACTGCAAGTTTGAGTTTGTATTCGATATGGATCTAGTCAACATTCCAGACACTCCAAAACAAGCAACTAGCCTTCCGTCTGAATTAGAATGTTCTAGAAGCAATAGCAAAGGCAAAGAGTCTGAATACAGACTGCACTGATAAAGATTTAAATTTGCTTAATAAACCCTTCCTTGGCAGTGGAAGATACCTTGAAGAAAAGCCCTAGAAATTTATTTTGGGGTACAGTACATAAAAGCCACAAACAGACACCAGTAGCTTATTCCTCATAATATACACCGTTACCACCACTAGTCCCCTCTTCCCCGTCATCTCTGACTATTACATGTGCAGGGCACAGTGCTAGGTATTAGCCACCTCTCTATTTCGTATCACTATAGAACGCTTAGGTTATCACTTCTTAGCAAGTAAAACTTACGAGGCATAACTTCACAATCTATTTCATTATTTCTCAGTCTGTGGAGCATACTACAGACCACCAGTTCCTCAGAGACCTTGTGGCTGATGTCAATCCTGCCTCGCTGACACCAGATTCTGCTTGTCAGTATTAACTCTGTGAACCTGTGATTCCCTCTAAAGAGACAAGCCAGCTGCTCATTTCTTTATTCTATACCACATGTAATAGCACAGACCAACAAAGATAAGTGTAGGGCCTGGCAGGCTATATAACATGATGTAAAATTATTTGATGTGGAATTCCTTAATTTGGAAAGTGATGTTCTACTTCCCCTGGAAAGTCTTTTCTGACATTCCCTGGACTAGGTAGACATCCCTGCTATGGCCTCTCACACAATGTTGAGTTGCCCTGTGATCTCCTGCTCATAAATGATTTTAATTGTTGATTTAATTGTTGGCCTTCCCCATCAGGCTATAGTCACTGTGAAGGCATGGGGTTTATCTGTCTTCTTGGACTCTAGGGATCTGGCATTCTGCTTGGTTCATAACAATGTTTAAGCACATTTGTGAAATGACTGAAATTAACAATATAATGCTTCTTCTCTGTGTGATTAGGAATATCATTCTTTACATTTGGGGAGAATTTTTCAACCTACAGGAGTATTATACAAACATACACAATCACTTATTGCTTGACCATTTCCTATCTTCCTATTTGTAGGTACATACCTACATTAGCCAGGGCCTAATACATAGAAGGCAATTAATTAATATTTTTGAATGACTAGGTTAGTTAATAAATTAATCCTCAACATTGTATTCTAAGGTCCTTCATTTATAACTAAAAGTCCATATGCCATATAATAGATGTCTACTTTGCTCCTACTAAAGCTAGAGCCCTCCAGTGGTCAAATTCACTTATTTAGATTTTTTTCCATTACATAGCCCATAAACCTCGAAACTACAAGTTATGAGACGATAACTCTGTTGTGAATATATTTTAAAGGTAAATGTTGGCTTGTTCTGTTTCTTGTTCAATGTTTATATGATAATAGCTTCATGCTTAACATTCTTCTATTAAAGTAGATACTGGACTTGATTTAAAATAAACATCTCTAGTTAAATGCTCATGTATTAATGGTCTTGTTCTTAACACTGTTATATTAAAATGCAAACATTCTAAGACATTTCCTAGCTGTTCAAGAGTCATCCCACAGTTTTCTTTTGTTTTCAATTCCAAGTCAATACTATTTTCTCACAAGACTTATGTTAAAAGAAATTAGAAATTCATAGCAGGTATTATAATTGAGTCACATTAAGAAAGCCCAGGAAGCATTTCTTTCTCTGATTCAAGGGACCATTTATGAAAGTTTTTATTTGTTGAAATATCAAGAATGACCCAATTATCTTAATGTAGTTTAGTTGACCAGAGGTAGCATGATGAGAATTCGTGTCCAGATTGTTTTCCACTGTGTGCCCAAGATCTTTTACAGCCATTTTTATATAGTCCATCTGGTGCTGAAGTCCAAAACAGCCATCTATATTTGAACACAAGAATCGTGTATTGAAACTATTCCCTCTTAAGACCATGTGGAGGCTAAACTGGGCAGCCTGAAGATGAAGGCCCAGGACAATGAGGGGACAATAGTGTAGCCACAGAAATGGCTGAGGAGTCAAAAGCTTAGGTGACTCAGCTCAGCAAAATAGTTCTGAAAAGTTACCAAAGTAAATTCATCATACACATACACACAAAATTAAAACTCTGTGGATTTTTATGTTTGCTTTCTTCGGTATACCTATATGGTTTTAACACAACACATCAAAATCACTAGAATCTATAACTTAAATACAATTTTAAAGTGTCACCTTAAACTCTGTTGGGTTATAAATAATAAGATGCCTTCTGTTAAACAAGTGAAAGAGATCCCTCTGGAACCTACTAGTTAAGTCTGTCTGACTCAAGAGGGCATTAAGTTAAAAAACAGAAAAAGCAAATTTTGAAAAAATGCCCACAGTCCCTTGAGAAAACATTCTTGGGTTATCTGTAGTTATCCACAAAGATCTTCTTACTAGTTATGTTAAATATAACCCAGCAGTGAACCCACAAACCCCTTCTTTTGTGCTACCAGATCTGTAGTTTTTACTGAAAAAGAAATTATACAGCTGACCAAAATAGCCCAGTGAGTGGAATCTGGAATATTTCTTTATAACCAACATATTGTTTTTCTTTTTCTTTTTTCTTTCTTTTTTTTCAGGGCGGGGGGGGTTGTCCTGGTTTAAGCTAGGCAAAGCTAAGTGCTGGTTGCTTAGTAAGCAACTAATGGGAACTTCAGAGTAACATTGGTTTACTCTTCCTGATGCCCCAAACCTTTGTTTGCTACCATGAAAATTATGTCTCTTTAACACTACTTTTATACAACTGCCATTCCCAGAAGACTTAGGAGAACATACTTATGCAAAGGCAAGTTCTTGGCAGTTGTTAAATTTCCTACCCTGATTCTCTTGAAATGTCCAAAAAAACAATCCACTGAGCTGTATTCTTCAACTTGAAAGACAGCATCATCTTCTTCAAGGAAGCAACAGAAAGCCCATTAGGAAATTCCTAACACTCTGGTGTCATTGCTGCTGCCTGGGTTCATGGTTCCTGGCACTTCTTTAAAGTGTCCTTCTGTTATCTTCTTTTATTCCCTTATTCTCACCCCCTTCTCTTAATTGCATTCTTCCTATTTAACATCTTCTGGATTTGGAAACCATCACCTTTTGCCTGGCCCCCCTATTAAAATGGCACAGAAAAATGCTTGAGCCCCATCAGTCTTAGTTTATAAACAGTTTCTTCATTCACTGTGGTAAAGTGTCTACTGGCTTTTGTTAACTGTTGAGACTAATTATGTGGTAGTTTACTGGCTTTCACTGGATGCACTTAATTAACCTTCTTTTAGATTTATTAGGTAGTAAATTTGTTAATTTGGCTCAACCTTTTGCTTTCTTGGCTTGGCATCCTGGGCCAGGCATTGCTTCCCTATAATCAATGGATTTACTCATTTACTAATAAATGCTGCTTTTCCCTCCTAATTGTAGATCTTCATCTTTATTTAAAAGCCAATTTAGGAAAAATGGCTTCCTTGCCTCTTTAAATTTGGACAGTTAGTAGAAGTAGTCTTTCCTTCAACTAATAAACATTATTGAGTGTTTAGCTTGTTTTTAGCATTGTGCTAAGTGCTATGGAAAAAACAAGGTAACCTCAGACTCAATCTATCTTCAAGGCAAACCTTAAGCTCCCATCTTTGATTGCTTTATTTCTTCTGTGTCCTGTATTCTAAGTGTGCTGTGTTCTCTGCAGTGTCTACCTAGTCAAACAGGCAGACACATTGATTCATTCCTGATGGTCTCAAGGTTTACTTTTATATCTTGCTCTTAGTGTTCTGTACCCTGCAACCCAGGGAAGGCCAAAATTTTCTCTCAACAACTGTGTTCTCAAACCAGGCCATTTGAATAATAACTATGAATTATAAATAGTCCCTTATACTGGCCATTTGAATAATAACTATGAATTATAAATAGACCCTTATATATCTATCTCTTTCACTACATGACACTTTTTAAGTACAAAAAATGTTTTTATAAACTTTAGCATTCCCAGAACTTAGCTCAAAGCTTAGCTCAGATCCATCCCTCCTTAAGTCAGAATTTCAGAGATCACAACTCCAGTTTCATAGAATCTATAGTAAAGCTTTGACTACATTTGAAGAAGACAAGAAGCATACTCATTGGGCTTCAGAACAGTCCTTGGTGGCATGAGGCCTACCCTGAATAAATGTTGGTTAGATTTTAAATATCAGCCAAAAAAGATTGGACCAGGAAGTAACAGAGATCTGGGTCTGCTACTCTCTGCTAATGTGACCTGGGGCAGTTTGTTTCACTTCCCTGGGTGTTAGTTTCCTGATTAATATCACAAATGTGGTAGAATTAACACTTGTTAAGAGTACCTTACAGTGTGAAGACCCTGCAATTCTATCACATGGGATTGGTAAAGTATATAAATATTTATGCAACATGCAACAAGTCTAAGTAAATGCCACATTTTCCAGGATTAGACAATATGTATTAGATAAATTTAGAGGAGAAAGTTTGGGACACTCGAGCCAAAAAGTCAATTACAGTTATTATAAAATGATCTAGATGATCCAAAGTGATGGACCATGAGGATAAACTGGATAGGCAACGTGAACAGGGAGAAGTCATTAGCCTTCCTCAGACAGACAGGTTCCCTGGTGTATTAACACTAACACATGTGAGCCCAAAGTGAGTGGTTACGTCAGCTGTTATTCCTAGAACATTCCTAGATAGACATTCCCAGGTGTGTTGACTTCAAAGTAACTGGATATTACATTTCATCAGACTGAGAAGGAGAAAAAGCAGGTTCATGGTAAGGATATAGAGTATGATCATCTTTCCTCCATAAGGTTTTCTGGAAAAGAAAAAATAAACACTGTAGACAGATTACTTATAAAAGTTGTTCTAATATAAAGTTACAGTTGATTAGAAAAGTAATGAGAAGTGAGTCATGGCATTCAAGGAAATAGCCAGCCTCTTTTAAATAAACTGGGAGACCAAAGCACCCACTAGGAATTATAGTTACTCAGGCAAATGTACAAATCAGTATTCTTCTTTTAGAATGTCAGATATCCAGATCTGGAGGCCAGCATCTGAGTGAAGCTAGACTAATACTCTAGGAAAGCAAACAGATTTACAATTGTGATTCAGAAAATATCCTAGAAGACATTAGGATAAACTTCTGTGTCCATAATTCAGGCTGGTCTCCATAAAATGGCTGTATGAGAAGTTAAATTTTGAAAGGAACTTGTCCTTCCATGTACTAATGGTTTGCACCTGCAAACATTAGTGACTGTGGTGCCAGAAGCAGATCTAAAAGGCAGCCCAAGAGGTCAGTGGAAAATTAAGTCACCAAGCAGGTAATTGTTCTGTCCATGATCCAATTAGGGACACAAAGAACCACAATTCACTTCCTGCAGTCATTAAAGGCAGCAAGGGACATGGACTGCCATTGTCATAAAAACATAATTAAACATGCAGTGTAACTGCAAATAGGGAGAAACAGACAGACATGTTTTAGCGCTTACTTTGTTTCTAACAGGCAATGAATCGACAACACAACTTTAATCACAAACTGGTTGAAGGTCACAGGAGAAATTAAAATACCTCCTTGGTGAAAGACTTCAGATGAGAATGAATGTCTTATGTGGACAGTCTATCACAAAATGTTTCCCAAAGTAAGCTCTAAATACCTGAATCCCCTGGATGTTTTTTTTTTCTGATTTCCAGGTCCCAGCCCAGAACATTGGATAAGAAACTCTGAAACTAAGACCCAGGTATCTGCCTTTTAAAATGCTTCCCAAGGTTTTGAAGCAACCAGCTTAGCACTAGAATTCTGCTTACCGCTGCTGCCCATTAAATATGAAATAGAAAAAAGCTACAGTCGATTAACATAATACTCATCTTATTTTCCATCTATATGTGTGTCCACACCAGCCTCATCAAAAATAAACTATAATAATGAATTCCTGCTAAGTTACAGCTATAAAACTTCCCTGTCCCATCCTCCAAGAAGGTTCGAAGCTCTCTTTTAGAGAAAATTAAAACTTGAGATGCCATACACACAAGCAAAACAATAGAGCGATTGGAGTAAAATATCAAATATAGTCTAAAGATCAACATAATCAGTCATGATAAAAAGAGAAAACAAGCAAACACAACCAATAAAAAATAAAATAAAGTGCCACAAAGGACAACTTGCTAAAAGCTTTATTCCATCATGATTTTATTTCACTCTTGGTTGTTCACCTTTGCTGGGTTTGAAGAGCAGGAAGTAGACGACATAATAGTACAACTTTTGAGTTGGGAGAAAACATTCATTTTTAAAATAAATAATAGTCTATACTTACTATGGGCCATGCTCTGTGCTGCATGCTGAGTGTAGATCAGTGGTTCTCAACCAGGAGCAATTTTGCCTCTCAGGGGACATTTGGCAACATCTGGAGTCATTTTTGCTTTTGGTGACTGAGGACAGTGAGGAAGGTGGGATGATACTGGGTATCTAGTGAGTAAGGCCAGGGATTCTGTTAAACATCCTACAATGCACAGGACAAGCCCTCACAGCCAAGAATTATTCAGCCCAACATGTTAATAATGGCAAAGGTAAGAAACCTTGGTATAGTTTGAAGAACAAGCAGATATGCTTTTTGCCCTTAATGAAACTTATTTAACACAGTCTTAAATAAACATGTAATTTAATGTATAACAAAATATTGTCAAAAGTGCTTTGACTAAAAGAATAAGAATTAGTAGAACATACAGATAACATTGGAACTAGGTGTTCATCGGCTCAACATAAAAGAACAAAGTCCAACAGATAATAGGTACTCAAATTTGTGTTGAATGAATGAAATTCCCTCTATCACCTGCTATTTATAACAGCCTGTTATATAAAGATCTTTTCCCTTCAACTGCCTTTAATGGCCATGCTCTATGATTAATAACAGTTTATGTGAAAGTGGCACACCCAGAATGTTGTCTGAAATTTATACCAGTTCCAGCCATGGCAGCCGTTTCTCCAATGCCTTTCTAGACCTGCTCTCCATGGCCCCTCTACCATATAAATGGAACTTCAGCTATTTAATCTGGTCTTCTTAGAGTAAAGGTCAGTGGCTGGGAGGGCCTGAGGGAGATTTTCTCTGATGACATTAAGATGAAATATGAGATTGTACTAGGGGAAGAAGCAGTCAATTACAGGTTAGGTCTTGATTTAGCACCTGTAGAGCAGCCCACCAGCACCCTCTCATACTTTTCTCTGATTGGAGCACCACCATTTTCCTAGAGAGAAATCACTTCCTCACTGTGGATCAGAACTTTCTGGCTCTAGGGAGAGACAAAAGCCTAAGCAATAACAGCCAATGGTATTCAAGTCTGGACACTGGTTGGGATTTTTAGAAAAGGGACATTTTCTTTCCATTGTGATTATTGACAGGAAAATATAAGAGCCTATATTTACTGGCAATTGTTTTACCACTGGTAATTGTCTTACCACAAAGGAAGGCATACTTTCCTAAAAATAGAGTCAATTGAGAGAAACAAAGTAGGACAGTGTACCAAGGATATGACTTGAGCCCCAGGACCCAGCAATGCTTTATGCCAGATAACATAAAGCGTTGGGTGAATGTGTCAATTTGACTTAAATCATAATATAACTAAGTAAAATTAAATACATGTGTAGTCCTGAACTAAACTCCGGTTGAACTCACAGATAAATAAGACATGGTCCTACCATTAAGAATTTCACAGTTAATAGAGGAAACAATTTTATTTGTGAGCATCTATCATAGCTTAGTTCTTGTACCTAGATACTGGATAGGTACAAAGTAAGGTTTAAAGTACCTTTGTTTTATTAGACACTATGGTTAGTAACTTTCCCATGTCACAGAATAAGTAAATGATCATGCAGATTTCGAACCCATCTCTTCCTGATTCTAAAGCTCCTGCACTTTGTTTTACGTTATGTTGTCTCTCTGCAATGATTATACAAACAAAATAATTTAATTGTAATAATAAGATTCAAAGACATTTCTACTAGTGTGCAGAAGTAGGAAAAATAAAACTCTGTGCAAGTGTTTCACAGATCACATTTTTTAAAGTTTGCAGTGTGAGAAAAGGAGGAAAAATGGAAGAAGGTCTTTTAGGAGACTAATTTTTACTGGCCCTTTGAGCCAAGCACTGTTCTAAGCATATTACCGTATTAACTCATTTATCCTCACAGTAACCCTATCAAGTGATTGCTATTATTTTCACCATTTTTAAAGCTAACGTGGGGCATGGAGAGCTGAAGTAATTTACCCGTACAACTTTTTGTAGGGCTAAGATTTGAACCCAGATAGTCTAGCATCAGAGCAGACACCTTATACCCTATATGGACACCCATATGACTGTTCACAACCCTATATTGCCTCCCATATGACTACACAAGTGACAGTAAGTTTAAGAACATCAATGGCAAGAAATAAATGAATATCGTGACTTACATCTCAGTCTGATATTTGCTTATATCGTTTACAGATGGCTTATAGAAATTCATTTTTCATAATACTTCATTTGAGATTTCCAATTCTACACACTATCAATTTGACATTTTTTGACAGAACAAGGACAATTATGAGTTAATATGTTATAACTAAAGGTTAAACTTTAGTTAAATAAGGAACAGATAACATCTCTGACAACTCATTTATTGGCAACGCAGTACAGTTTAATGCAATAAGTTTATCTAGCAACTATGTTGTGTTCCTACCCTTACCAAACATAGAGCCTATAAAGCTAATTGCAGTCTGTCAAATAAAATCATAAGATAGCTATTTTTAGATGGTATTATTTCTTTAAGTCTATGTGTATGCATGTGTCCATATACACACATACATATTCATACATACACATAAAAATGTATACACATTCACACACAGAGATGTAATTCCCTTTACCTTTTTACATACACTGGGCTACATCTAAAAAAGGAGAAATAAGTCCTAATGATTTCAGTTGAATCTGCTTTTGCCTCAAAACATGGCATAGCACTGGCTACATTCCTTTTCAAAGCCCTATAACAAAATTTCAAATAAAAAATTCTACAAATAACATTTAAACAACTCTGCTACTCATATAATATAAAGCTTTAATAAATAGACAAATAAATAAATAAATATGATCACAATGTAATGTAATCAAATTCTATGGAATTTATTGTGTGCTATGAAAAAGTGGCTGGACCACTTACTATGAGTTTGGTCAAGCTACTCAAATTCTCTGGAGCCTCGGTTTTTTTTCATCAATGAGTATGAATAAAGATTTAAACTTGTAAGATCATTGAGATAATTAAATTAATTACACTGCTGCCACATAATAAAGGCCCAATAAATAATAGCTTTAATTATTTAATGTGTATAAACACTTCTAGTGTATGATATACACTGTGTATTATTCATAATCCATGACATTGTTTTCTGAAATAAATCAGATTAAGAAGCACCTTCGTAAAAATATTGACATCTAAAAGAAATTCTCTAGTGATTTTTTTCAGGTTGTCTTTGAAAAAAGACTGAATGTACTGAGGGAAATCTGGACGCATTTTGAAAAAATTTTAAGAAAACATTTTGAGAAAATGTTGCCTTCTTTTTCTTTTTGCATAACCCCTTGTAGTCAGCATCTACACTAGAAAGAAACCACAGTATTTGTCCTTTGGCTGCTTTGGAACATACTCTCCTGAAGCTATCTTAATACAATAGCACCTTTAACTCTCCTGCGTGGGGCAATGGATAGTAATCATGGGACATGGCCCTGATCGCCTGGTCCTTTAACTCCCCCCCAAGCCCTTTGACTCCTCCCCATGATAAAAGAAAAAAATGTTCATAAGATATTATGTTTGCTCTAATTATCCAGGAAACATAAGCAATTACAACTAAAAAAATGCTTCAAAATATAAGCTGTGTGTCCACCATGATGCAACAATTCTACTTTCCATGACTTAAGTTACAGAAAATTATTCAAGCACAAGAAAATATATGTGCACGTGTGTTATATATACGTGTAACATGGCAGCACTGTTTTAACAGAGACAAATTGGAAATGAAGTAAATATCAATTGGATGCTGATTAAGTAAATTCTGTAAGAAATTTAAAATGAAATCCTATACAGTCATTAAAAATAATGTTATATATCTGTATGTATTGAATCAGAAAGCTGTCCACAAATATATTCAAGAGAGGGAAAAAATCAAGTTACAGAGCTACATGTCTATTATGAACCTATTTATATAATAGTCTACACATAAATATAAATATTTATAGATGAATAGAGCAATATCTGGATGAAATATTATTTTTCAAATGTCAAAAATGATTCTCTTTGAATATTGGAATTTTAGGCAATTTTTACATCTTTACATGATTTTCTTGCTTTTTTTAACAATGAGTATGAACATGGACATTTTTTATTAAATAAACATAAAACTACTTTTTTAAGGTGCAGAACTTTGGTATTTATTGTGCCAAACTAAAGTCAAATTGTATTGATTTTGATCCAGAGGGAAAAGAACAAACATCTTTTCAGTTGCCATTCTGGTCTATAAACATTAATACACTATCTCAGTTGGACTTCACATCAATATATTGAGAAAAGTAGGATCATACTTATAGTTAAAATGAGCAAATTGATGCTAACAGAGGTCAAGTAACTTAGTCAAGTTTACACAGCTAGTAACTAGTAAGATAAAACCAGGATTCAAACCCAAGTTCCATTTTCTTTCCAAACATATCACACTGAGAAGAAATGATATGAACCAAAGAAAACATAATTATAACTTTTTGTTGCTTCCATCTCAAGATTTATTTGTTTATTTCAAATATCCATACTATTTTTAAAAACTATTAATGAGTTTATATGGTTACTTTTAGTGATGACATTTTATCTCACAGGCAATAAAGATAATAATTACCAGAGTTTCTTGAACCAGGTTCTTTTTAAAGTTCTGACATGGATTACCTTACCTAATTTTTACAACCAGCCTATGAGTTAGGTACAATAATTGAGAGTCACATAATGAACAAGCTGTGACAACAAGTAGTTAAGTAACTTAGCCAAGGTCACTTAGAAAGTGAATCGTGAAGCTGAGGATTCCCAGGAAGTCTAACTCCAAAGCTTGCACTCATAACTATTACTCCATGCTAATTTATACAACCAGGTAAGTACTGATTCTTTCATAGTGGCCATCTTTGGAAGCCAGGTGTTTATCTCATTAAGCTGTTAGGGGTTTTTTTGTTGTTTTTTTAAATAAATTTATTTATTTATTTATTCATTATTTTTGGCTGTGTTAGGTCTTTGTTGCTGTGCACGGGCTTTCTCTAGTTATGGTGAGTGGAGGCTACTCTTCGTTACGGTGTGCGGGCTCCTCATTGCAGTGGCTTCTCTTGTTGCGGAGCACGGGCTCTAGGCACGCAGGCTTCAGTAGTTGTGGTACACGGGCTTAGTAGTTGTGGCTTACGGGCTCTAGAGCACAGGCTCAGTAGTTGTGGTGCCTGGGCTTAGTTGCTCCACGGCATGTGGGATCTTCCCGGACCAGGGCTCGAACCCATGTCCCCTGCATTGGCAGGCAGATTCTTAACCGCTGCGCCACCAGGGAAGCCCAAGTTTTTAGTTTTTAATATAAGTGTGAGCATTTTAATAGCTACACAATGTCTCCTGGTTATATACAAACAATTTTTTTTGGACTGATGATTTTGGGTGACTTTCTCCGTTCTCCCTTTTTCTTTTTTTCCCCACAGCTCATTTGTACACACAGAGGGTCTTCCCTATGACCTAATAGGCAAGAGTGAAAGAACCATGGAGCTAACCAGCTGTTGCCCTTGGCTTTTAGTTGCTACTCATCAAGTGAACGTGGGAGAAGAACCCTCACATGCATGGCCAGAAAACAACCAGCCTGAAGTCAGCCCATTTGCACACTGCCTACTGGCCTTACTGAGTCCTAATGCGATGACCTGGGAAGAATGAGAACTGTAGAATGTCACAAATTAAAGACTACATATGTCCAAGCAGAAAATACCAATTTACATATGAAAGGATAACCTTCTGTTTACACTTCAAAAGAAGGCAATAATTACTCCTCTAAAGACTATGCAGTTAGGGGCCATTAACAGCCATTAATAAGGAATGCTCTCTTGTATTTCTTCTGTATATTGAAATTTCATACCAAGAAGCAATACTTAGCTCATTCATATGAATTCATATGCGATCCAGAACTTAGACTAATAAATATTTAGAGTGTGACTCTCAACATGAATGCAAGGAAGATTTTAGGGTGCATATTATTAGAATTCTGTGTAAATATACTCCATATCTTAAAGTTATAAATGGTAAAAAAAAATTAAATTTCTGAATAAGGAAATTTGTAAATACCCCAAACCAATCATCAAATTGTATTTGATATTTTCATATAATAGGAATACTGAAATCTGTAATAAAAATGTTTCAAGCATTTTCATACCCATAAGAGGACACATGTCCAGAAAGGACTCTCTCAGAGAAAAGTATCCCCAAGTGCTTTTTGCTTTAGTATTAATCAAGTAAGTATTCATAGTATCCTGGTGTAGTTACTGGGCGTGAATCCTAGGCTGGCTTCTCTAGCAGAAGCCAAAGGAGTGTGAGCAAACCTGACACACAGTAGGAAGCCATGGGATTCAAACTGCCAGAAGCTTACCTACTGATGCAAAATTAAAATGAATGAAGCAGTTATGGGGCTGTAGAAAAAGTGTACAATTAACCTTAGTATCTCTCAGTTTGAGTTATTACCCAAATAGTTGGTCTGATTGAGCTAATGTTACTTTTAGACAGAAATGTTGAATATATCAATCCTATAGCATGATTAAAAACTTGATTTATTTTTTTCTTAAAGGCATCACAAATCATTTAAAAATGATTTTTAGAAAGAGGAATGTAAAGGAACTTGCCAAACTCACTACTTTCTAATGAACTAACCCATATGAAGTGTATTAAATCAGAGAAAAAAGTTAAATGATTTCATTTATTATCTGCTTCATATGTAAGTCTTCCTTATCTCTGCCATATAAATAGATAGATGATAGACACCTATATAATAATAGATAAATTGTGCACACACACACACACACACACATATCTTTGAATAGTAGAAACGATGTCTTATTTATTTTTATGATCTAGTATAATATACAATATATTTGATTAATTGAATTGCATTGGCTTTATTTTGACAATTCTTGTTTTACACACACTCTGTTGAACTTCACTTCAGTCCCATAGGTGCTTAGTCAGGTAAACTTTGTGTTTCTGACTCTGTGCAGGACCACATTGTGGGGGAAAAAAGGGGGGGGAGGGTGGATTAAGAGAGGACAAAGGATCTGTCCCTAAGAAGCATAGGATCTGATTTATGTGACCTAAGCAAACAGGGACCAGCCACAGAAACACACAAATCAATGTGCCAGGACTGAGGAAAAGTGCAAAGAGGAGAATGTTGGTCATTAAGAGACAGGGTTCCAGCCCTGGCCCTTCCACCATGTAGCTGCAGAGGAGCATTGGGTTACTACCTAGTTTTCTCTAGATCTTTCTTGCCCTCTCTGGAAAACAGCTCTAAGCAAACCAGTGAACCTCTAAATTGGGCAAGTCTTTCCGAGTCATACCCACTTCGCACCAATGTTTATTTCATAGCTAGGAACAATAGCTGTACTGGCCAAGATGCTTAACTGACAGCAACAAAAATCAACACCTGGTGATTCCAATTCAATAATGAAAAACTGAAGTAAAGGCTATTGGCCATCTTATAGAATCACCAAGAAGACACAGACAACACAAAGGTGGAAAAAAGAAAAAGCCATGACATCTGAATGACAGCCTCAGTAATGCCACAGAATCCACTGCTACCATGGATCCTGGGATTCCACAGCTGTGCTACTGCACAGCCTTCAATGGACACTGGATAGTGTTGTTCATTCTGAGGACACAGCAGGGTCTCTGCTGCTCTGACTGCCAAAGAGCTTCTGCACTAGCCCGCCCAGCTTCTGTGAGAAGGAGACAAGCCTGGGTCAGAAGCCACAGCCCAGATGTATGTAAAGATGGAGAGGTTATTGAATGGGAAATGGAAGCTTCCTTCCTCATCCAATAGCAAACTTAAAGATAGGGGATTCTCCAAACACAAAAAAGTGTTCATATGCTGAACAGACTAAAAACAGAGCCTTATTCAAACACAAAGGACCCCCCTTCATGTCACACTTACCCATACAAAGGACACCATCCAGATATGGTGAAGTATTTGAGTCAAATTGAAATGAGTGTTGAGTACAAAAGCATATTTTCAACACATTGCAGTGTGTTCCTTCTTTTTCTCCCTTAGAACACTATATTCATAATTTTCTCATGAATACATATCACATTTTAATGTAGTTAGTGATGGAGTCTGCCCTCCCCCAACAAGACTAAGCTTTGGAACATGCCTATTCTTTCTTGGTATTTTTGGCACATTTCAGGGATGAACTAAATATGCTGCTTTGTGTGGTTTTGTCTGTGGAGATTTATAGAAAATAAAAACACATTTGAAGCACATATGATGGTCAAAGGATAATTTTGTTACTGCATAAAAAATTCATGCAATTAATAAGAAAATTACTATTATTTTAAGCAGTACTATATATAGCAAAAGACAAACAGACAATTCACCAAAAAGGAAATGTAGCTGAATAACTGCAAATGTGAAAATTTCAATAATCCAAGAAATAGAAAATATTATGAAATACCATTTTTTATGTATCTAATTTGCAAGAATTTTTCCAAACCATACTATAATATACAGTATATATAATACACTATATTATGTAGGTCAAGGATTCAGTGAGGTGGGCAGATTCATATATTTCTAGAAGAATATAAATTCATAACATTTAAGACAGACAATTTATAACATGTATCATGAGTCTTAAAATTTTTAAATCCATTAAGACTCAAAAATAACTATTCTAATTATCTATGCAAAGGGGAAATGCAAGGAAAAAAAACATAAAAATGTTCACTGAAACACCATTTGTAATAGTAAAACATTAGGGTAAAAATATTGCTTTCCGAAAGTTTAGAAATGGTCTGGAATATGATGAAATATTTACTTAAAATGTATTATGCCATCATTGAAAATGATGTTTATGAAATATTCATACTGACAGGAAAAAATGTTCCCATATGTATCTTGCACAGACAGGCATTGTAACTAATCACACCCCATTGCAATTGTTTCCTTACATGTCTGGTCTCTTATGAAATCATAATCTCTTCAAAGTCTAGTATCTTGTCTTATTTATCTTTTTTATCATGAGTAACTAGAACACTGTTATCTAATTTGAGCTCAGTATATTGTTGAAGAATTAAATGAGTGAATGAATTAGTGAGCAAATAAATGTATGTATGTCATTAGAAAGTTGTTTTCCTGAATGGTATCTATGTCTGTTATTTTATGTGTTTTGTGACATAGAGTGGTGCAACAGAAGACAATTAATCTATATTATGAAAAACCTGTGCTCAAAAATCCCTTTTGAAATTCAATGACTCGGAGGGGTTTCAAGATGGCGGAAGAGTAAGAGGTGGAGATCACCTTCCTCCCCACAAATACCTCAGAAATACATCTACATGTGGAACAACTCCTACAGAACACCTCTCGAACGCTGGCAGAAGAACTCAGACCTCTCAAAAGGCAAGAAATTCCCCCACGTACCTGGGTAGGGCAAAAGAAAAAAGAAAAAATAGAGACAAAAGAATAGGGACGGGACCTGCACCCGTGGGAGGGAGCTGTGAAGGAGGAAAGGTTTCCACACACTAGGAAGCCCCTTCGCGGGTGGAGACGGGGGGTGGGGGGGCGGGGTAAGCTTCAGAGCCACGGAGGAGAGCGCAGCCACAGGGGTGCGGAGGGCAAAGCGGAGAGATTCCCGCACAGAGGCTCGGCGCCGAGCAGCACTCACCAGCCCGAGAGGCTTGTCTGCTCAGCCGCCGGGGCGGGCGGGGGCTGGGACCTGAGGCTCAGGCTTCGGTCGGATCGCAGGGAGAGGACTGGGGTTGGCGGCGTGAACACAGCCTGAAGGGGCTAGTGCACCACAGCTAGCCGGGAGGGAGTCCGGGAAAAAGCCTGGAACTGCCTAGGAGGCAAGAGACCATTGTTTCGGTGCGCGAAGAGAGGGGATTCAGAGCACCACCTAAACGAGCTCTAGAGCTGGCTGCGAACCGCGGCTATCAGCGTGGACACCAGAGACGGGCATGAGATGCTAAGGCTGCTGCTGCCGCCACCAAGAAGCCTGTGTGCAAGCACAGGTCACTATCCACACCTCCCCTCCCAGGAGCCTGTGCAGCCCACCACTGCCAGGGTCCCGTGATCCAGGGACAACTTCCCCGGGAGAATGCATGGCGCGCCTCGGGCTGGTGCAACATCACGCTGGCCTCTGCCGCCGCAGACTCGCCCCACATCCGTACCCCTCCCTGCCCCCGGCCTGAGTGAGCCAGACCCCCCGAAGCAGCTTCTCCTTTAACCCTGTCCTGTCTGGGTGAAGAACAGATACCCTCAGGCAACCTACACGCAGAGGCAGGGCCAAATCCAAAGCTGAACCCTGGTAGCTATGCGAACAAAGAAGAGAAAGGAAAATCTCTCCCAGCAGCCACCGGAGTAGTGGATTAAATCTCTGCAATCAACTTGATGTATCCTGCATCTGTGGAATACCTGAATAGACAACGAATCATCCCAAATTGAGGCAGTGGACTTTGGGAGCAACGATATTTTTTTTTTTTTTTTCCTTTTTCTCCTTTTGTGAGTGTGTATGTGCATGCTTCTGTGTGTAATTTTCTCTGTATAGCTTTGCTTTTACCATTTGCCCTAGGGTTCTGTCTGCCCGTTTTGGGGGATTATTTTTAGTATATTTTTTAACGTTTCTTATCATTGGTGGATATGTTTTTTGGTTTGGTTGCTCTCTTCTTTCTTTCTTTGTTTCTATTTTTTTACTTTTTAATTTTTTTTAATTTTTATTTTTTATTTTAATAAATTTATTTAATTTTCTTATTATTTTTCTTTCTTTCTTTCTTTTTTTCTCCCTTTTATTCTGAGCTGTGTGGATGACAGGATCTTGGTGCTATGGCCATGTGTCAGGCCTGTGCTTCTGAGGTGGGAGAGCAGCGTATAGGATATTGGTCCACCAGAGACTGCCCAGCTCCACAAAATATCAAACAGCAAAAACCCCCAGAGATCTCCATCTCAACACCAAGACACAGCTACACTCAAAGACCAGCAAAATACAGTGCTGGACACCCTATGTCAAACAACTAGCAAGACAGGAACACAACCCCACCCACTAGCAGAAAGACTGCCTAAAATCATAATAAGGTCACAGACACCCAAAAACACACCAACAGACGTGGACCTGCCCACCAGAAAGACAAGATCCACCCTCAGCCACCAGAACACAGGCACTAGTCCCTCCACCAGGAAGCCTACACAACCCACTAAACCAACGTTAGCCACTGGAGCCAGACACCAAAAACAACGGAAACTATGAACCGGCAGCCTGCGAAAAGGAGACCCCAAACACAGTAACTTAAGCAAAATGAGAAGACAGAGAAACACACAGCAGATGAGGAGCAAAGTAAAAACCCACCAGACCAAACAAACGAAGAGGAAATAGGCAGTCTACCTGAAAAAGAATTCAGAGTAATGATAGTAAAGATATCCAAAATCTTGGAAATAGAATGCAGAAAATACAAGAAACTTTTAACAAGGACCTAGAAGAACTAAAGAGCAAACAAACAATGGTGAACAACACAATAAATGAAATTAAAAATTCTCTACAAGGAATCAATAGTAGAATAACTGAGGCAGAAGAACGGATAAAGTGACCTGGAAGATAAAATAGTGGAAATAACTACTGCAGAGCAGAATAAAGAAAAAAGAATGAAAAGAACTGAGGACAGTCTCAGAGACCTCTGGGACAAAATTAAATGCACCAACATTCAAATTATAAGGGTCCCAGAAGAAAAAGAGAAAAAGAAAGGGACTGAGAAAATATTTGAAGAGATTATAGTTGAAAACTTCCCTAATATGGGAAAGGAAATAGTCAGTCAACTCCAGGAAGTGCAGAGAGTCCCATACAGGATAAATCCAAGGAGAAACACACAAAGACACATATTATTCAAACTATCAAAAATTAAATACAAAGAAAAAATACTAAAAGCAGCAAGGGAAAAACAACAAATAACATACAAGGGAATCCCAATAAGGTTAAGAGCTGATCTTTCAGCAGAAATTCTGCAAGCCAGAAGGGAGTGGCAGGACATATATAAAGTGATGAAAGGGAAAAACCTACAACCAAGATTACTCTACCCAGCAAGGATCTCATTCAGATTCGATGGAGAAATTAAAACCTTTATAGACAAGCAAAACCTAACAGAACTCAGCACCACCAAACCAGCTTTACAACAAATGCTAAAGGAACTTCTCTAGGCAGGAAACACAAGAGAATGAAAAGACCTACAATAAAAAACCCAAGACAGTTTAGAAAATGGTAATGGGAACATACATATCGATAATAACCTTAAATGTAAATGGATTAAATGCTCCAACCAAAAGACATAGACTGGCTCAATGGATACAAAAACAAGACCCATATATATGCTGTCTACAAGAGACCCACTTCAGACCTAGGGACACATACAGGCTGAAAGTGAGGGGATGAAAAAGATATTCCATGCAAATGGAAATCAAAAGAAAGCTGGAGTAGCAATTCTCATATCAGACAAAACAGACTTTAAAACAAAGACTATTACAAGAGACAAAGGAGGACACTACATAATGATCAATGGACAATCCAAGAAGAAGATATAACAATTGTAAATATTTATGCACCCAACATAGGAGCACCTCAATACATAAGGCAAATGCTAAGAGCCATAAAAGGGGAAATTGTCAGTAGTACACTCATAGTAGGGGACTTTAACACCCCACTTTCACCAATGGACAGATAATCCAAAATGAAAACAAATAAGGAAACACAAGCTTTAAATGATACATTAAACCAGATGGACTTAATTGATATTTATAGGACATTCCATCTGAAAAAAACAAAATAAACTTTCTTCTCAAGTACTCATGGAACATTCTCCAGGATAGATCATATCTTGGGTCACAAATCAAGCCGTGGTAAATGGAAGAAAATTGAAATCATACCAAGTATCTTTTCCGACCACAATGCTATGAGACTAGATATCTTACAGGAAAAAAATCTGTAAAAAATACTAACACATGGAGGCTAAACAACACACTACTTAATAACCAAGAGATCACAGAAGAAATCAAAGAGGAAATCAAAAAATTCCTAGAAACAAATGACAATGAAAACACGATGACCCAAAATCTATGGGATGCAGCAAAAGCAGTTCTAAGCAGGAAGTCTATAGCAGTATAATCCTACCTCAAGAAGCAAGAAACATCTCAAATAAACAACCTAACCTTACACCTAAAGCAATTAGCGAAAGAAGAACAAAAAGACACCAAAGTTAGCAGAAGGAAAGAAATCATAAAGATCGGATCAGAAAAAATGAAAAAGGAATGAAGGAAACAGTCACAAAGATCAATAAAACTAAAACCTGGTTCTTTGAGAAGATAAACAAAACTCATAAACAATTAGCCACACTCATCAAGAAAAAAGAAGACTCAAATCAATAGAATTAGAAATGAAAAAGGAGAAGTAACAACTGACATTGCAGAAATACAAAGGATCATGAGAGATTACTACAAGCAACTATATGCCAATGAAATGGACAACCTGGAAGAAATGGACAAGTTCTTAGAAAAGCACAACCTTCCGAGACTGAACCAGGAAGAAATAGAAAATATAAACAGACCAATCACAAGCACTGAAATTGAGACTGAGATTTCAAATGTTCCCACAAACACAAGCCCAGGACCAGATGGCTTCACAGATGAATTCTATCAAACATTTAGAGAAGAGCTAACACCTATCCTTCTCAAACTCTTCCAAAATATAGCAGAGGGAGTAACACCCCCAAACTCATTCTACGAGGCCACCATTACCCTGATACCAAACCAGACAAAGATGTCACAAAGAAAAAAATCTGCAGGCCAATATTACAGATGAACATAGATGCAAAAATCCTCAACAAAATACTAGCAAACAGAATCCAATAGCACATTAAAAGGATCATACACCATGATCAAGTGGGGTTTATCCCAGGAATGCAAGGATTCTTCAATATACGCAAATCAATCAATGTGATACACCATATTAACAAGTTGAAGAATAAAAACCATATGATCGTCTCAATAGATGCAGAAAAAGATTTTGACAAAATTCAACACCAATTTATGATAAAAACCCTCCAGAAAGTAAGCATAGAGGGAACTTGCCGCAACATAATAAAGGCCATATATGACAAACCCACAGACGACATCGTCCTCAATGGTGAAAAACTGAAACCATTTCCACTAAGATCAGGAACAAGACAAGGTTGCCCACTCTCAATCTTATTATTCAACTATATTTTGGAAGTTTTAGCCACAATCATCAGGGAAGAAAAAGAAATAAAATGAATCCAAAGCGGAAAAGAAGAAGTAAAGCTGTCAGTGTTTGCAGATGACATGATACGGTACATAGAGAATCCTAAAGATGCTACTAGAAAACTACTAGAGCTAATCAATGAATTTTGTAAACTAGCAGGATACAGTATTAATACACAGAAATCACTTGCATTCCCATACACTAATGATGAAAAATCTGAAAGTGAAATTAAGAAAACACTCCCATTTACCATTGCAACAAAAACAATAAAATACCTAGGGGTAAACCTACCTAAGGAGACAAAAGACCTGTAGGCAGAAAACTATAAGACACTGATGAAAGAAATTAAAGATGATACAAACAGATGGAGAGATATACCATGTTCTTGGATTGGAAGAATCAACATTGTGAAAATGACTAGACTACCCAAAGCAATCTACAGATTCAATGCAATTCCTATCAAACTACCACTGGCATTTTTCACAGAACTAGAACAAAAAAATTTCACAATTTGTATGGAAACACAAAAGACCCTGAATAGCCAAAGCAATCTTGAGAAAGAAAAACAGAGCTGGAGGAATCAGGCTCCCTGGCTTCAGACTATACTACAAAGCTACAGTAATCAAGACAGTATGGTACTGGCACAAAAACAGAAATATAGATCAATGGAACAGGATAGAAAGCCCACAGATAAACCACGCACCTATGGTCACCTTATTTTTGATAAAGGAGGCAAGAATATACAATGGAGAAAAGGCAGCCTCTTCAATAAGTGGTGCTGTGAAAACTGGACAGCTACATGTAAAAGAATGAAATTAGAATGCTTCCTAACACCATACAGAAAAATAAATTCAAAATGGATTAAAGACCTAAATGTAAGGCCAGACACTCTCAAACTCTTAGAGGAAAACCTAGGCAGAACACTCTCTGACATAAATCACAGCAAGTTCCTTTTTGACCCACCTCCTAGAGAAATGGAAATAAAAACACAAATAAACAAATGGGACCTAATGAAACTTAAAAGCTTTTGCACAGCAAAGGAAACCATAAACAAGACGAAAAGACAACCCTCAGAATGGGAGAAAATATTTGCAAATGAAGCAACTGACAAAGGATTAATCTCCAAAATATACAAGCAGCTCATGCAGCTCAATATCAAAAAAACAAAACACCCAATCCCAAAATGAGCAGAAAACCTAAATAGACATTTCTCCAAAGAAGATATACAGATTGCCAACAAACACATGAAAGAATGCTCAACATCATTAATCATTAGAGAAATGCAAATCAAAACTTCAATGAGATATCACCTCACACCAGTCAGAATGACCATCATCAAAAAAATCTACAAACAATAAATGCTGGAGAGGGTGTGGAGAAAAGGGAACCCTCTTGCACTGTGGGTGGGAATGTAAATTGATGCAGCCACTCTGGAGAACATTATGGAGGTTCCTGAAAAAACTAAAATTAGAACTACCATACGACCCAGCATTCCCACTACTGGGCATGTAACCTGAGAAAACCATAATTCAAAGAGAGTCGTGTACCCCAATGTTCATTGCAGCTCTTTTTACAATAGCCAGGAAATGGGAGCAACCTAAGTGTCCATCAACAGATGAATGGATAAAGAAGATGTGGCACATATATACAATGGAATATTGCTCAGCCATAAAAAAAAATGAAATTGAGTTATTTGTAGTGAGGTGGATGGACCTAGAGTCTGTCATACAGAGTGAAGTAAGTCAGAAAGAGTAAAACAAATACCGTATGCTAACACATATATATATGGAATCTAAAAAAAAAAAAAAAAAAATGGTCAAGAAGAACCTAGGGGCAGGACAGGAATAAAGACACAGACCTACTAGAGAATAACTTGAAGACACGGAGAGGCAGAGGGGTAAGCTGGGACAAATTGAGAGAGTGGCATGTACACAGCTACACTACCAAATGTAAAACCGATAGCTAGTGGGAAGCAGCCGCATAGCACAGGGAGATCAGCTCGGTGTTTTGTGCACCTAGAGGGGTGGGATAGGGGGTGTGGGAGGGAGGGAGACACAAGAGGGAAGAGCTATTGGGATATATGTATATGTATGTCTGATTCACTTTGTTATAAAGCAGAAACTAACACACCATTGTAAAGCAATTATACTCCAATAAAGATGTTTAAAAAAAAAGAAAAAAAGAAATTCAATGACTCATTAGGGTGAAAAACATTTTCCTTTCCCTTTTATTTTGTTCAGCAGGTATAAGGCTAGACACAATGAGTTCCTGGTAAGCCACAATACTGAGTTGATTTTCAAAAAACCTCTATAATATAAATAAGCAGATAATTTCCAAACTCCTTGAACAATATGATAAAAGTTACACAGGCACGCATACACACACACACACACAGACATGCACACACAACCTGTCATGCTATCAGTGCCTGCCTCTTCCAAGCTCCTAGCTCAGTTCTACTAACCCCGAATATTGCCTGCAGAGGATGCCAAGGAGTGAAAAAATTGCTGAGCTCTTAAATGAGCATTGACAATCTCATGACTTTCAGATTTAAAGGAATGTTGAATGGTACCCACTGGAATTACATTCATGTGTGTTGTACCAGTTGTTTAATCTTCAGATCAGGCAGAATATAATAGTACCACCAAGCTAGGTCAATTACCAGACAGAGGTATATGCCTCTAAGACCACATAAGTATACATTGTGCCTGGATCAAGGAATTTTCATTGAAAAACTAATTTTCCTCAGACTCTCAAAAATAACTAAAATATTCTGACCCCACAGGTAGCACTGGGATTGACCTTCATATCATATCAATTATTCAGGAAATGGTTTATGCATAAAGAGTTTGTTCCAAGGTTATTTATAGACATAAATAGGAACAATTCATAGGGGGAAAACCTTAAAGCAGTGTTCACACATCTGCTCATTCTATCACAAGTTTCTCATGTCAGATACATGGGCTCCAAAAGGTGACTTGTGATATATAATGTCACCTGAGTTAACAAAATAAGTGGAGGCAGGGGTGGGGGTGATGCAGAGCTGGAGATTTGAGCTGACTTCATGAGAGCACAGGCTTTCAAGTCAGATATCAGAGTTCAGCTCTTAGCACTGCACTTATTAGCTGGGGGCCCTCAGTTACACAACACGTCTTGCTGCTGCTTCCTCATCTGTAAATGGGAATAATGATAATGATGATGATGATGATATAATAACAATAAAAATATCCATTGCATAGATTCATTGTGAGAATTAAATGAGCTCACAAAGCACTTAGCACAGTTCATGGGTCACACTAAATACTAAATAATACTATTTAGTTGACTAAAATTACAAGAATCCATGTGATTCAATTCATAAGTCAATAGCACCTGACCGCAATGGAAAAGAGTTGCCAGTCTGAAAGGTGGCATGGATTTTTAATTTCTTTTTCAGATATAGTCTCATTAAGAGATTGGGCAGCTTAATACAAGTGATGAGCAGGTTAAAGTTAAAACTAGTAAAGGCTAAGTATCTCAGGATTATCTTAAAAAACGCTCATAAGCATAGAAACATCTCAATGTAAGTTGCCAGCTAAAAATTGCCACTTGCTATCTGGTTCTACAAGAATGAAATCACTAACCACTGCAGTTGCTGACCTTCAGCACAGCTGAAAGAAGCAATCAGGAATGACGTACTCTGTGCCCTGGGAAAAACTGGAAGAACAGACCTTCAGATAGTTAGATATTTTCAGGAGAAGATTTTATGAGCCCAATTTCTTGCATCTTCTCATACCCAGAAAAGCACTGAAATCATTAATGGAGACATCTGCTCCTCGTGACTAGCAGCAAGCCTCTGCCAACATGTGTGCTCAACTGCACTCGTCCCGCTTCACTAAAATCGTATATATACTGACCTCCCCCCCACCTCTTTGGAGCAGTTCCTTGGAACTATCTGAGAGGCTGTCTCCCGGGCTATAGTTCTCATTTGATGCAAAATAAAACTTAACTCACAACTCTCACATTGTAAATTTTCTTTTCAGTGGACAGAGTAAAAGAGTAATTCCCTTCTGGGGCCTCACTTAGGTCTGATTACAGGCTTGGCATGGGGGGAGGGGAAGAGCAGGAGCTCAGGTGCAGAAGTTCAAATGGTCCTGCTGTTTTAGTGGCTTTCAGTCACTTGACTACATTCACAGCAAAAACACAGCCAGAGAGAGGATTGGAGAAATGGAGGACTTACTTATGGGATACCTTTAAGAGATGAAAATAAGGTCCTAAACAACATAAGCCAGGAAGGAAATGGTGAATTTCCTCTCCTACAATAGTTGTTTTACCTAGAATCCTCTGGCTAACTAAGCATTCTAACTAGAATTGAAATATTACAGTAATAAATCTAAGGAAACATAATTTTTGTTAAAAATATCACTTCATTTTTGCTAACAAAAGGCATCTCAAAAGTTTTAGTGACTTTACAAACAAATAATAAAACAATCCTTCATGATATTCAGGTCAATTTTTCTAAGCATAACATTATGAAAGGCATTATTGCTGCAAACATTATTTTCTTCAAATATTTTTGTTCCCCCTTTATTTTTTCCTTTACCAAGTGTTTTTTTTTAAGTATACATGGAAGAGAGGCAATCAGTAAGTTAGTACTTAATATTGTGATATTTTTGTCACATTTTCTGCACAGCCAAAAATTGCTATTATAGATGCCTAGCTTTCCTGAAAGACCAGTTGTCTTATAATGCAATCAACTAGACAAGAGAATTAAAAATTTCATTAACATTATAGTTAAGACCTGTGAATAGGTGAAGGGGAGAGCATAGAGATTAATAGTTTCTTAACTTTTCCGTACTTCATCTTCCTTATCTGTAAAATAGGAATAAAGTAGCACATATCTATATATCAGAAGCTATCCTGGGTCCTAATAAAGAAATTATTTTATTCATATAACTATCCTATGAGGAAAACAATATTATCATCCCCTTTTTACGGAGGAGGCAACTGAAGTACAAAAAGGGAAAGTCACACTTAATAAGTGGCAAAGCCAGAATTCAAATCCAAGATTCTCAAACTTGCATTCTTAGTCACAATGCTATATTTTGGAGTATAAAGAAGGAAATCATCAAAAGACCATTGTTCATAAAGTGGTATGTAAACCTTTCCTGAAGATCAAACAGTTTAAAACAACTCTAGAATTAAGCATTTCAAGTTTC